>NC_043971.1:50062669-50170169 GCF_902148855.1 Sphaeramia orbicularis
CTGCAGCTGTGGTCTGTGAGCGTCACCTCCACACAGCAAGTGCCTTTACTTGAGCAGAAGAGGGAGAAGGAAGAGGAGCTGCGAGAGGGACAAAAAAGCCCAGGAGTGTGTGTGTGAACGCTCCGGAGCGGCGTGGCGGACTTCACCGGTGGGCTGGAAAGTGCACGCAGAGGCAGCGGCGGCGGTGGCGGCGGAGCGTGCAGAGCGGAGGCAGGGGAATCCAGTGGCGCTGTTGATCCTGGTGTCCCTGGAAAAGAAGCTGCTGGAGGAGGAGACGGAGAACGGCGCAGCAGCCACAACTAAGCAGGGGGGCAGCATTTTACAGCAACAAGCAAGCGTGGACACACACACACACACGCACACACGCACACACACACACACACACACACACACACACATGCACGCAAACATACGAGCACACAGCTGAGCAGGAGCGACGGTCCAGACTGTGCATGTGAAGCTTCAGCACAGGCTGAAACAGGAAACACACACAGCTGTTCATCTGCGGACGGAGGAGGAGGATGATGATGATGGAGAGGAAAACTTCTGAGGAGGAAATGGTCCTTTAAGGTCCAGGACCGCTGCACACATACCTGCACTAAGAACAACTTTTCTTCTTTCTTCTGTTTTTTTTTTTTTTTGAGTTGGGGTTTTACAGCTAAGCACAACACAAACCACCTCTATATTCTTGGTGGCAGACTGAAGCGCCGTGTGTGTGATGCCTCCTCTGATTCAGCCTCGGCACTAAGTGGATTATGATGACAATATTTTGGGATTTCTCTTTAGTTTGAAAAAGACAAAAAAAAAAAAAAAATCCATGAGTGTTGGATTTGTGTGTGTCAGACACACAGAGGATCGGTGGCGTTGTGTGTTGTGTTCTCCTGTGGATTACAGATGGGCTTTGTGCCCCCCCCCCCCCCCCCCCCCCCAGCAGTCTCATGGATGATCACTCGCTGCCAGTCATTAGGATAAAGTACAAAGAGGGACACAAGTGAGTATTCAGCTGGATTTCTATCTCAGAGGCTTAAGCTTTGAATGAAAAGGTGTTGAAAGTAGATCTGTAATGAGAACACCGCAGCTGCTTTTCTTCCTCCTTTTAGGACAGAAATTAGAAATATCAGCTGAACTTTGGCTTTGCTTTGAATGAATGCTTCTCAGGGTGGAAACAGCAGATGCACGTCCACAGATTCTTCTTCCACAATAGATGAGCTGTATGTTTACAGACCATTTACCAATGAACATCATTTCCTAAATGAGGGGGTCCTGTCTACCCGGCAGGTGGCTGGGGCACAAGCACAGATTGATTGAAGTGATCTGTGTGAATCCTATTAATGCGTCCTGGACTGAGGCCAAGGCAGAAGCAATGGAGGAGAACGGTGTGTAGCGGCGCCATCTGATCTGATCTGCCTCCGACTGGACAAACTGAAGACCCTCTGCACCCCCCCTTCAACAATACGCCTCCTCCTCCTCCTCCTCCTGCCTGGGTCAGGATGGTACCCCCACCTCCCACCAACAAACCCCACGTGTGCCTGTCCACCATCCTAATCATGAGCAGCATGGCGCTGATCGACGCCTACCTGGTGGAGCAGAACCACGGCCCCCGGAAGATCGGCATCTGCATCATGGTGATGGTGGGGGACATCTGCTTCCTGATAGTGCTGCGGTACGTGGCGGTGTGGGTGGGCGCCGAGGTGCGCACCGCCAAACGAGGCTACGCCATGATCCTCTGGTTCCTTTACATCTTCGTGCTGGAGATCAAGGTGTACTTCGTGTACCAGAACTACAAGGCGGACCGGAAGAGCCTGGACGCTCTGGCGAGGAAGGCGTTGACGCTGCTGCTGTCCATCTGCATCCCGGTGCTGTTCGTGGTGCTGGTGGCCATCGACCACATGGAGTACGTACGCGCCTTCAAGAAACGGGAGGAAATCCGCAACCGTCTGTTCTGGGTGGTGGTGGACCTGCTGGACATACTGGACATCCAGGCCAACCTGTGGGAGCCACAGAAGAAGGGTCTGCCCCTGTGGGCCGAGGGTCTGATGTTCTTCTACTGCTACATCCTGCTGCTGGTGCTGCCCTGCGTGTCCCTGAGCGAGATCAGCATGCAGGGCGTCAACATCGTCCCCCATAAGATGCTCCTGTACCCCATCCTCAGCCTGGTGACCATCAACATCATCACCCTGTTCATCCGGGGGGGGAACATGATCCTGTACCGGGACGCCAGGGTGTCGGGCATCCTGATAGGGAAGAACATCCTGGCCATCATCCTAAAGACCTGCAGCTTCGTGCAGTACAGGAGACAGTTGCAGAATGCTCCTCCCGCTTTTGGGGTCGAGCTGCAGAAAAACTCGGTGGCCCACGCTCGCCCTGCCCCCACCCCTCCCCAAGCGGTTATGCAGGATCAGACGCCCCTCCCCGAAGTGACAACGTGTGAGCACACATGACAGAGCGGTGAGGTGAACCCCGCGCGTGTCGAGGGGAATATTAACGACCTGCAGGATGCTGGCAGGGCCCACCGCCACCTCATAGGGCATGTGGACGCTCATGTGAACACGTACGAGGGGAGACCAGGGTCTGGGCCGACGCTCCCAGGCACCCCGGACACTGCAGACGCTTAAACACACCAGAGGAACGCATGTGTGAAGCCTCCTGGGCGCAGAACACGGCAGCACCGCTGACTCTGTCCAAGCGTTTCCTCTGGTGAATTCAGTCGACTGGATTTTTTCTAATTGTACAAAAAAGGAAAAAAAGCAACTACAGCAAGATTAGAGTCTATTTTTGAATTATGTGTGTTGCATTCTAATCTTCAACTTAAGGGTCTGTGTGCTGTGGTGTGTATTTTTGTTGCCCGGATGTTATTAGTAGTCGAAGGCTTTAACGCGTACCAGTCAGTGAGAGCGAAGACGCAAAGAACATACGAGAGGAATCCATCCACTGAAACTGAACCAAGTGTGTTTTTCTATGTGATTCTTTGATAAAGTATTGTGTTTAAGATAAAGGCTTTCCTTCTTTTACCGGTCTGTGGGCTTTCAGTTTTTAATGCTTCGCTTTTCAATTAAAATTCACCAAATGTCCATTAATTAACCTGGGCTACAACAGAAAATAGCCTGCCCCCCCTTCCCCTCCCCTACTTCGATCATTTCCAAAGCGCTTAATTGCTCAATTGGTGCCTTTGCAATGTCATTCGTCTTGAGTGCGATCGTTACATCGAGCCAAATGAATGAGGAGACGAACATTTGGAATAAATCCTGGGTGCAGTTATGAGCAGGCGTTTGATACCGAGCGAATCCCCCAAACCAAAGGGCAGCGCTGCAGATGGATAAATGATTCCAGCTCCAGAGGCCTGTTTAATTCCCTCCTCAGGCTGAATATGTGGGCCTGAGCGTCACAGCCACAGAGGCAGATCTTTGTAAGCACTGTCATTTTGTTCTTCACACAAAAGGGACAAAATGGACACTTTAGTTTAGAGATGAGAGGAACAATGAGTGGATCAACAGGGATTCAATGTTTAAGGTGGATGTTTGGGTGGGACACACTGGGTTTATGTTCAGTTCATGACAGATTGGACTGAAAAAGACACTGTTTATTCAGTTTGATCTGTTTCTGATAGAAGAACCCTCAACTTTAATCTGATCTTTAATGAGCATCTACATCAGGGCTGTCAAACTCATGTTAGTTCAGTTCCACATTCAGCTAAATTTAATCTGCAGTGGGCCGAACCAGTCATATAATAACAAAATATTATCGAAATAATGTCAACTCGACGTTTCTCTATGTTTTAGAGTAAAGGTGTCAAACATGCGGCCCGGGGGCCAAATCCGGTCCGCCAAAGGGTCCAATCCAGCCCGCAGGATGAATTTGTGAAAAACTGCAAAAATTACACTGAAGATATTAACAATCAGTGGTGTCAAAATCATTCAGGTTCCACATACAGACACATACAGTCCAAGCAGATTTCAAATGGGTCAGAACCAATGAAATATTATCATAATAACCTATAAATGACAACCCCAAATTTACTCCGTTTTTAAGTGTAAGAAACATAAAATTACATGAAAATGTTTACATTACCAAACTATACATTTACAAAAAATGTGAATAACCTGAACAAATATGAACAAACGGAAATGTCTTAAGAAAAGTAAATGCAATTTTACCAATATGCCTGTTACTAAATGTTTTGTGTGATTGTAACGCACATGTGTAAATGATAAACTGATAAATCGAGGCATAATATTGTTAAATCTGCACTTGTTTTTCTTAAGACAATTCAAGTTGTTCATGTTATTCAGATTTTTAAGGAAACTTTGTAGATATAAACCTGATCATAATAGAATTTTACTCTTTTCACTGCCCACTGGAGATCAAATTGGGCTGAATGTGGAATTGAACTAAAATGAGTTTGACAGCCCTGTTTTAGGTGAAAAAAATAAACTTACATTATGAAAAGGTTTACGTCTACAAACTATCCTTTCAAAAGATGTGAATAACATGAACAAACTGAAAAAATAAGTGTAATTTTAACAATGTTCTGCTTCAGTTTATCATTTACACATGTTCATTATAACTTACAGATCACAGTGGATCTACAAACACACAGAACATTTAATAACAGGAAGAATCTTGTGAAAATTGTACGTACTTCTCTTAAGACATTTCAGGTTGTTCATATTTGTTCAGGTTATTCACATTTCTTGTGAAATTAATCTTTGTTTTAGTGTAAATACATGAAAATATTTACATTTACAAGGAGAAAAATTTGGAGTTGTCATTATTTCTATGTTATTATGATAGTATTTTACTGAATCCTGCTCACTGGAGATTGAATTGGTCTGAATGTGGAACCTGAACTAAAAGGATTGTTTGTATCTTAAATTCATCCCAAGGGCCGGACTGGACCCTTTGGCAGGCCGGATTTGGCCCCTGGGCCGCATGTTTGACACCTGTGATCTACATGATCAGTGAATTAAATATAGGAAATACCCCTTTTTTTTACTTAAAAATATAAAATGCAGAGGATAATATTAGAATAAATGGTGATAAATCATTTAAAAAAAGGTTCAAAATAGAGAAAGAAATCATTTGGGAACTGACATAAAAGTAGAACTGGGTCTTTATGGGTTAAGAACAGAGTTTTTGCAGAAATAACTACATTATGGTTCTGACGGTCCAACTAAAACTGTCATCTACAGCAGTTTCATGACATGGGTTTATGGTTTAAACACTGGATGCAGTCTGTGGTCGACCTGTTACAGTTAAACTCATGTTAGTTCAGGTTCCACATTCAGACCAATAGGATCTAAAGTGGATCAGAACCAATAAAATACAAACAGAAGAACATATACATAATGACAAATGCAAATGTTGGACTGTGATTTAGTCCAAAGAGTCAAATTAAATTAATAAATGTTTATATTTACTGAACTATTCTTTCATCAAAAATATCAATAACCTGAACAACCTGATATTTGTGAATATAAATCAGTGTAATTGGACCAATATTCAGCCTCAATTTATCATTTTTACATGTTCATTCTAATGTACAGATGCAGTGGCTCTACAAATACACAACATTTAATAACAGACTGAATATTAGTACAAATACACTGATTTATATGAAGACAGTTCAGGTTGGTCAGATTATTCACATCTATAATTAAAGAATCGTTTGTAAATGTAAACATTTCTACACGATCAGTGAATGAAATATAGAAAAATACCTCATTTTCACTTAAAAATACAAAATGCAGAGGATAATATGAGAGTAAATGGCGGTAAATCATCTAAAAAAAAAAAGGTTCAAAATAGAGACAAAATTCATTTGCGAACTGACAAAGTAGAACTGGGTCTTTATGGGTTAAGAACAGAGTTTTTGCAGAAATAACTACATTACGGTTCTGACGGTCCAACTAAAACTGTCATCTACAGCAGCTTCATGACATGGGTTTATGGTTTTAAATCACAAGTGTCAAACATGCGGCCCGGGGGCCAAATCCGACCCACCAGAGGGTCCAGTCCGACCCTTGGGATGAATTTGTGAAATGCAAAAATTACACTAAGATATTAACAATTCTTTTAGTTCAGGTTCCACATTCAGACCAATTCAATCTCCTGTGGCTCAGACCAGTCAAATACTATCATAATAACATAGAAATAATGATAATTGGATAGTTTGTAGATCTAAACCTTTTCATAATGTAAGTTTTTTTTTTTTCACTGTAAAACATAGACAAACGTTTGGAGTTGACAGTATTTCTATATTATTCTGTTATTATTTTACTAGTTCGGCCCACTGCAGATCAAATTTAGCTGAATGTAGAACTGAACTAAAATGAGTTTGACAGCCCTGGTTTAAACACTGGATGCAGTCTGTGGTCGACCTGTAACTGTTAAACTCATGTTAGTTCAGTTCTACATTCAGACCATTGGATCTAAAGTGGATCAGAACCAATAAAATGAGAACAGAAGAACATATCCAGAGGCCTGTTTAATCCCCTCCTCAGGCTCCTGGTGAATATGTGGGCCTGAGCGTCGCGGCAGCAGAGGCAGATCTGTGTGAACACTGTCATTTTGTTCTTCACACAAAAGGAACAAAATGGACACTTCAGTTTAAAGATGAGAGGAATCCAAGCCACGGCCGAGAAAACAGCAAATCTTCCGACATGAATAATCTCTTTCTTTTCTGGCTTTTCAGTAACAGAATAATAATAACAACATGGAAGAAAAGAAAAGATGAGGGAAAAGATGAAGAATGTGACGCAGCCAAACAAAGCCCATCATATCCTGTGTACAGTAGAACCACGTCGGTGCGGTTCTCCATGTACTCGCTGCCGGGTCTTCTTGCATAGTCTCACCAGTAGGGCTGTAAGAAAATATTGGTTCTGCAATATATCACGATATTTCAATTCACAATACTGTATCGATATTAAAAAAGTACTGTATTGATATTTTTAGGTAGTTATTCAAATGCAGATATGGCAGAAGTTCAATTTTGTTTTTCTTTTTTGTTTATATCTTATTTATTTTTATTTAACACTCTTTTAATAAATAATGGTTATTTGATGCATCCTAAAACAGTGACGAAAGTGAGGAAAGAAAAAAAAAACCTGAACTTTTCTGAGCATTTCATTCTGCATGCTCCTCACTTCAGTTCATCCCCACGCTGAAGGACAATGAATTCTGACATAATTTCACAGAATATTTAGACGAAATACATTGGCGGTAAAATACTCAAAGCGAATCCACCATCTTGTCTCCAGAGACGCGAAACGGACCGCGTGTCATCAACGGACCAATCAGAGCCATCAATACACGTTCTGCATTGTAAATGAGCATCTCATTGGTTGAGACGAATGGGGAAGAAAGCAATATGGCCACGCCCATGAGACGGACCCAAATAAACATAATTTACACTTTTCAGAGTGATTTATGCATAATTTTCCAGCTGAAATGTTGCCGAAACCAGATGGAAATGATCCGGGCACGTTTAATTTACCGAAACATATGCTCAGTTTTTGGAAAAAAACGAATTTCTGGCAAAAACCAGAACACTTTCATCATTGTAAAAGCACTTTTTACTGTCTGAGAGGCAGATGGTAGTTCCTTTGTTGGGACTGAACGAAAATACTGTTCTGATGTTAGTTCTGAACTGATAGAATATGAACATTTGAACAGGATCTTAAACTGTAATGTCTGTAAAACAGAATTTCAGTTTGAACACAGGAACATTTTGTGATAGAACATTAGATCCTGTTGGAATCAAATAAAAACGTGTTCAGTATTTGTGCAGATTTCTGCTGTAATTCAATTCCTCAAGGAAATAATCATTAAAAAAAACAAACAAACAAAAAATTGCCTTTTTAACAGTATCATGATATATCGTGATATTTTGTATCGTGATCCTAGTATTGTGATTTGTATCATATCGCCAGATTCTTGCCGATACACAGCCCTAATAACAACATGGAAGAAAACAAAATAAAAGAAAAGGGAAAAGATGAAGAATGTGACGCAGCCAAACAAAGCCGTTCATATCCTGTGTACAGTAGAACCACGTCGGTGCGGTTCTCCGTGCACTCTCTGCCGGGTCTTCTTGCATAATCTCACCGGTGGCTGCCTGCATATTTTACAACACACTCCCCCCGTCCGTGTTTGTTAAAACCCTGAGAGTGCACAAGTCGTTCCAACATTTTCATGGGTGCGGGGCGCAGCTTCAGGACCGTAGGAACTATGGGTGGCACAGACCAGGCGCAGGCTTCCTTTGCATCAGGACTGCTGCAGCTAGCAGTATTTGTGTGTGTTGTTGGCTGGTAAAGTTCCCCCATCAGCAGCTCAGAGACTATAACACACTATTGGATTGGATTGTTTTTACACAGCTGGAACCAGCAGAGGGGGACGCTCACATTTCTGACTTATATTAAATGAAATCAGAGACGAATCCACTTGGTCCAAAGAACAGTGTTTCTGCGCAAATGAGCTGCATCACAGGTGTCAAACATGAGGCTCGGGGGCCAAATCTGGACCGCCAAAGGGTCCAATAAGGGCCCTGGGATGAATGTGTGAAATGAAAAATGTACACTGAACATATTAACCCATAAAGAGAGGATTTATCACCATTTATTACAATATTATCCTTCATATTTTAGCATTTTCCACTGTAAATCATGGAGTTTCCTATATTCAATTTAGATGTTCATGAAAATTCACAGTAAATTCAAAGGTTATGATATAAAAACAGAAAAAACTGAAGAAAAAGTCTGTCATTAACTGAACATAAACGCAGTGTGTCCATCCACTGTCAGTGATCCAACTCCATGGGTTTTACAACCTTATTTTGTTCATTTTTATTTATTTTACTAGTTATTTTACTCATTTTGGTTCATTTTGTTTGTTTTTCTTCATTTTGTTGCCCATTTTTAAACATTTCTTCCATTTTGTTCAGTTTGTGGCTTATTTAGTTCATGCTACTTATGATTTTGTTGATTTATTACAAATTTTTGTTCATTTTATTCATTACTTTGGCTGATTTTGTTCATTTTGTTGCTTATTCTAGTCTTTAATATTCCCTTTTAGTTAATTTTTGTCTTATTTTTTTTTTCCACATTATTTATTTTTTAGTGGGATTTACTTTTAAATAATTTTTGTTCATTTTATTTCTCATTACCTGATCATAAACCAAATGTGTCCATCCACTGTCACTGATCCAACTCCATGGGTTTATTATTTTTTTTTCTTCTTCTTCAATTTCATTCAGTTTGTGGCTTATTTCGCTCTTGTAGCTTATTTTTGTTCATTTTGTTCATTTTATTGATCATTTTGGCTGTTTTTGTTCATTTTGTTGCTTTTTTAAAAAAAAAACAAATTCTTTTTTATTCAACTTTGGTAAAAAAAAAAAAAAAAAAAAAAAAAAAGCTTATTTTTCATGTTATTTTGGATTTTGTAAAGTTTTTTATTCATTTTTGTTCATTTTATTCTTTAACTGAACATAAACCCAGTGTGTCCATCCACTGTCATTGATCCAACTCCATGGGTTTTACTGGTGAATCAATGTTGGAGAAGATCACGGTGTTTCCACGGTAACTACGGACCCTCTGAATGTCCAAATATGGTTATATCTGATGACCATGAAAAGATGAAGAACTGTATTTTACACCAATTATTGACATGGATTGATAGGATTAGCGGATCAACAGGAATTAGATGTTTTAGGTGGATGTTTGGGTGGGACACACTGGGTTTATGTTCAGTAAATGACAGATTGGACTGAAAAAGACACTGTTTATTCAGTTTGATCTGTTTCTGATAGAAGAACCATCAACTTTAATCTGAGCTTTAATGAACATCTACACGATCAGTGAATTAAATATAAGAAAATACCTCATTTTCACTTAAAAATATAAAATGCAGAGGATAGTATTAGAATAAATGGTGATAAATCATTTACAAAAAGGTTCAAAATAGAGAAAAAATTCATTTGGGAACTGATTTAAAAGTAGAACTGGGTCTTTATGGGTTAAGAACAGAGTTTTTGCAGAAATAACTACATTATGGTTCTGACGGTCCAACTAAAACTGTCATCAACAGCAGTTTCATGACATGGGTTTTAAACATTACAGACAGTCTGTGGTCGACCTGTTACAGTTAAACTCATGTTAGTTCAGGTTCCACATTCAGACCAGTAGGATCTAAACTGGATCAGAACCAATAAAATAAGAAAAGAATTACTTATAAATAATGAAAATTGTGTCATAAATGATTAAATGTTTATATTTACTAAACTATCCTTTCATCAAAAATGTTAATAACCTGAACAACCTGATATTTGTGAATATAAATCTGTGTATTTGTACCAATAATCAGCCTCAGTTGATCATTTCTACATATTCATTCTATCGTACAGATACAGTGGATCTACAAATACACACAACATTTAAGAACAGACTGAATATTAGTACAATTACACTGATTTATATGAAGACAGTTCAGGTTGGTCAGACTATTGACATTTATAATTAAAGGATCGTTTGTAAATGTAAACATTTTCATCCTTTAATTTTACTCTTACGGTTTTTTTTTTGTTTGTTTTGTTTTTTTACATTTGGAGTCATTATTTATAGGTTATTGTGTTATTTTGTGTGAGCCAGCTGAAAATGAAAAGTGCTTGATTGTAAATGAGTTCTTCATCCTTATTGCTAACATCTTCAGTGTAAATTTTTCTCCCTTGTCCCAGATCGGACCCTTTAGCGGCCCAGTTTTGGCCCACAGGCCTTATGTTTGACACCTCTGATCTATACCATCAAACACTTCACCTCCTGAATCTTTCTGCATCGACTCATGCCTTTTCTGTGTGAATTTTAAGCACACTGCAAAAATCTAAATCTGACCAAGTGTATTTTTCTCATTTCTAGTCCAAATATCTGATCACACTTAAAATCAAACAATCACCTAAAGAGGAACTTTACACTGAGATATAAGAACTGATTTATAGACAATAGAACTGGAAAATCTGACTGCAAGAAATCTTACCAAGATAATTTTCACTTGTTCCATTGGGAGGTTTTTTTCCCTTGAATTAAGCCAAAAAAAAAATCTTGAATTAAGCCAAAAAAAATCTTGAATTAAGCAAAAATTTAAAAAAAAATGTAAAAAAAAATCTTGAATTAAGCAAAAAACAATTCTTGAATTAAGCAAAAAAATTATTGAATTAAGCAAAAAAAAAAAATCTTGAGTTAAGCCCAACAAATCTTGAATTAAGCCAAAAAATCTTGAACTAAGCCAAATAAATCTTGAATTAAGACAAAAAAATCTTAATTAAGCCAAAAATTTGAAAAATTTTGAAATCAGATTTTCCAGATCTATTTACACTGGTTTCAAATGTGTTCATGTTCAGTGTTCCTATATGAAACAGGGCATCTAGTGGATCCTACATGTTTCAACATTAACATTTTAATATAATATTAGAGTTATTATAGCCTTTGGGGGGGGATAGTAAACTACCCCCCCCCCCCCCCCCCCCCCCCCGGCACCGCCTAAGGTCTGGTCCTAATGGCATTTATTTCCTTTACATTTACTTTTATACTTTAAGTAGTTTTGAAACCAGTACTTTTACACTTTAACTGGAGTAAAAAGCTTGAGTTTTTCCTCTTTTTTTATTTTTTTATTGTCAGAACAGTACATGCACCACACACTGAAATGTACCTTCTGCTTTTATCATCACTAGAACATGCAGGAACACACCACACACTGCGGATAAGGAGCAGTGGGGGAAAACTGGGGGGGGGGGGGGTTAAGTGCCTTGCTCAAAATAGAAAAGCCTTGCTCAAAAGCACATCAGCCAGTCTGTTTCAACCCTAGTATCTGTATCCAGTGGAATGGATGTGGACTCTGTTGACCCCTCTGACCACTGAAGAGTCCATGTGTCCACGGGTTTGGACTTGTACGTTTCTTTATGTATTTCGAATTAGCATTAAAACCAAACAACAAAAGGATTATATAAAAGTAGAAAAAACAGTTTGTCATTTCTTTTATGTGTTGGGACTGTCTCTCTCAACTCACCATATACTTTTATTAGGACGTTTTTGGCTTTTTTTTTTTTTTTTTGAAGAATTACTAAAAATTTCAGGGGACCCCATGTGGGGTCCTGACCCCAAGGTTGAAAAACACTGCCATAAAGGGAGAATTTATCACCATTTATTATAATATTATCCTCTATATTTAGCACTTTTCACTATAAATCATGTATTTTCCTATATTTAATTTAGATGTTCATGAAAATTCAGAGTAAACTCCTTTTCATAACGATAATACACAAAAAATAATAATAAAAATACTCAAACTAAGGCTTGTTCCAGCTGAACCCCCCCTGTACAAACCCCCTCCTACAGCCCACTGCAGCAGGACTGCTGTGGGGAAATGCGATGCTGTTTGTACAGTTTTTACATTCATGACTCATTTCTTATCCTGCTTTTGTCTCCATAAACAACACTGTGGAACAAAACCACTGCAGGTAAACAGAACAAAGCACCACATTCTATTCAAGAAACAAATACTCTGTTATTGACATTCACTCCATCTGTTCGTGGACACTTTATTTTTCTGTATTTTCTACTCTTACATTTTAAAAACAGACTCATTCATTTACTTTCGATGCATTGAAGGAGGATTATTTGTTGTTTAGCGTCATCATTTATTGATTTATTTACCTTTATTTCACCAGAAAGTCCCACTGACGTTCCAAATGTCTTCTGTGAGGTAGATGAGGCCAAAGTGTTAAACTAATATTACAAACTCAAACTATATAAAACACATACAGGACTGTTTAAAGTCATGTTCGTCCTTTACAGTAGTTGTTTCTGCAGTGTTTAAATGAACATACAGATTTATTTCTCAGACTCTGTTCTTCAGATACAACAAGACAATACAGGAAATACATGCACAGCCTTAAAAGACACAAAACAGCAGAACTAAAGGGGTTAAAGGTTACAGTCAGTATTTAGTCTGACCTCTGACCCCAAGACAAGAAACAACTAAAACCACTAGAAACATCTGACATGTGTTAAATGAACCTGGAATTAAAAAAAATAAATAAACCTTCAGAACCGGTCTAGTTCAGTTTATGAGTGAATAGAACAGAATAGAATAGAATAGAATAGAGCTGAATAGAATAGAATAGAATAGAATAGAATAGAATAGAATAGAACTGAATAGAATAGAACAGAATAGAAAAGCCTTTATTGTCATTGTGCTACTCCAGTCAGTTCAACAATATGAATAAAACACCAGTAACTACAGAAAACTAATCAAGAAAATAGAAAAATAGAAAATAGACACAATATGAACAGATGTTGTACAAATGAAAATAGTTTGTATCGCTATGAAAAATATGTATGAAGTCCAGTCTGTATAAAAATAGTGCATTTATATTAATAAATATTGAACTAGAAAAGCCCTCTGAGAGTGCAGACCTTCGCCAAGGCAGATCAGCCCCCCCACCCCCCCCCCATCACCACCAGTATCAACATTTCCTGAAAATTTCATCCAAATCCGTCCATAACTTTTTGAGTTATCTTGCACACAGACAAACAAACAGACAAACCCAGATGAAAACAGAACCTCCGCTGTTCCTTGGTGGAGGTAACAAATATTCCACTGTTACTGCAGAACAGATTATTGTTTATTACTGCTGAATGTAAACAAACACAAACACTATGGATATATAAATATTAAATAGGTGTTTAAATGCAGATGTTCCATTTCAGTTGGACAAACCCCCCCAGACGCCTTTTACCAGCACTAATTAACTAATGAGTCCTAAGAACATATGAGTGGAGAACAGAGCCCACTGGTGTTTTTATGGAAACAATAATCAGACGGAGATTGAACAGGAAGGAAACAAACACCGACAGATCAACACATGAACATAAACGGACGCTGACTGTGACCCGACGGCTGACACCCCCACCACCACCACCCCACCCCCCGTCTGTACGGTCCTTTGCAGAAGTGCATCCTTTAACAAGCGCTCCTCTGGTTTGAAGTTGTGTTTCCTGGATGCTGCGCTTGTCGACAACACGACGCTGTGCGACTGCGAAGCCAAAGCCAACGGCTGCAGCAGCGATAATGAGCTGATGTGAGCTCCTTCTGACGCCTCTGTGCCGTTCACTACGTCCATGCATTCCACCAAATCAAACAGCAGCACAGTTTTAGGACCAGGCCCCTCTGATCACTGCATCTGATGTGTACACATGTGCAAACTAACACAACTACTAGACTGTTTCCTGTCGTCGGAGTGTTTATTTTCAGTAAACACCAGCTGATTAGACTAAACACCATGTATGTTCAGACCAGCTGGATCTAAAGTGGATCAGAATCAGTTCAATAATAACACAATAACACAAAAATAATGACAAATACAAACTTTTATCAAAGTGCAAAAAAAAAAAAAAAATGCTGATAAATAATGACAACAACAAATGTTTCGCTTTGTTTTAATGGAAAAAAAACACATCAAATTATGAAAATATTTACATTTACTAACTATCCTTTAACAATAAAATGTGAATAACCTGAACAAATATGAACAAACAGAAATGTCTCAAGAAAATGAAGTGTAATTTTAACAATATTTACATCATTTTTTAAATCAGTATTGATATAAAATAGTCATGGAAATGATATCAGACCTTGAACCTCATGTTTTGTCTTGTTGCGTCTTTTATGTTTTAATTTTCTTGCAGCTTGTTTCATTTTTTGCATGTTTTCATTGTGTCATTTTGTCATCTTGTTTATTTTAGTGCAAAAAATCCATAAAATTACCCCCCCCCCCCAGAAATCACACAATGAATTAATGGATTAATGATGCTATGTCCTTTTTAAAAGTAGAGAAAATTAGATATTCAAAACGGGGAAACTTGAACAAAATCTACAATAAATGGCAACCGTTTATGGATTTTTTTGAGACAATATCACCCCCCCCCCCCCTTTTTTTTTTTTTTTATTGTCTATTTTTTAAAATTTATTTATTTTTTCATTATTATTTATTTATTTTCTTATGTTTCTGTCACCAGTTTAATTATTTTATTCAGACTATGTCTTAGTATTCTTTTCATTGTATTGTTTGTCGGGTTTCATTGTTATTTGTTCCTAAAAAAAATCTGCAAATCTAAAAGTAATGCTGTTTACAAACCTGGTTAATGTTGACATCAGTGTACCATGGTGATGGAATGTACCTTTAATTCTCTTCTATACACATCAATAAAAATATGAAACAAAAAAAAAATAAAATTAGAGCCCCCCCCCCCCCCCCCCATGACCCCCAACCCCCCCCAGTCACCAGACCCTCAGCCCATTGGTGCCCGTTTTCTCCCTTTTTCTTGCTCTTTGTATCATTAACCCACTGGGGGGGGCAGCAGCAGCGGCGTCTGGATGCACTTGGGCCCCTCCCACATAAACACTGACGCCGTGGCCGATGCCTGGAAGATGAACAGCCGCAGTAAATCCACAGCTCGACCTTCGGCGCTCGGAGACGCCAACGGAGACGCCCAACAAATGTGTTTTTCATGGAAGACACGTTAGAGCAGCAGAGGAACAAACCCCACACAGACAATTAACGCTCATCTGCTATTGATCCTTTTGTCTGAAGGAAGCCCATACTAGGGTTAACAATGAACAAAGAACAGCAGGTTTTTAGAAGGGGGGGGGGGGGTCTGCATCGTAAAGCTCTGTAGTTTAACCCATAAAGACCCAGTGTTATTTTAACAGCAGTTCCCCAATGAATTTTTCTTTCAATTGACCCTTTCTTAAGCAATTTATCACCATTTATTATAATATTATCCTCTGTATTTTGTGTTTCTTCAATAAAAATCTGGTATTTTCCCATATTTAATTGACTGATCATGTAGATTTTCATAAAAACTCAGATTAAAGTTAACTGTCATAATATCAGAAACAGAAAAATGAAGAAAATGTGACTTTTTCAACAAAATCAAACATAAACCCAGTGTTTCCACCCACTGTCATTGATCCACTTCCATGGGTTTAATATTTTGTCTTCAATTTCAATCAGTTTGTGGCTTATTCTGTTCTTGTTGCTTATTATTTTGTTGATTTTTTAGCTTACCAGCCGACAGGCCGTAAACTACTGTTGTCATGCGGCATCCGGCGGCATCTGTCGTCGTCGTGTTACAAAAATTTCAATCGTCTTCTTCTCCGAAACTACAATTCCCATTGACTTCAAACTTGGTACACAGCTTCTTTATGATGATGTCAACAAAATTTAGTGAAATTATTTCAACCTGGATCTGATTCTGGATTTGGTGCCACTTTGAAAAATGTCCCATTATAAGAGATAGGAAGTGGATGGATGCAATAACTCAGTAAATATAAATGATATCCAGTGTAAATTTCTACAGTCCAGCCCTGATGAGGAGATGACCAAAACATAATGTCCACATGCTGATCAGGATCTTCTTCTGGATCCGGGAATTTACGGAAAATTTAACATGGGCTCTTATGGTGAAAAAATTTCAATCGTCTTTTTCTCCGAAACTCCAGTTCTGATTGACTTCAAACTTGGTATACAGCTTCTGTATGATGATGTCAACACAAGGGATTGAAATTATTTGGATCCGGATCTGATTCTGGATTTGGTGCGACTTTGAAAAATTTTCCCATTATAACACATAGGAAGTGGATTGATCCAATAAATCAGTATCAATGATATCAAGTTGGAATTTGAATTTTTGACAGATCTGATTGGAATATGACCAAAACATGGGCTATTTCTGTAATATAATAAATACACAGAACTGGGTGATAATAAATGTCATCTGGATACATTTCCCAAAGCTTTTAATTTGGCCGGTAAGCTACAGGGCCATTGGTCCTGTTTTTTTTTTTTTTTTTTTTTTTTCACTTGGTTGTTTTTGTTCTTTTTGTTGCTTTTTAAAATTCGTTTTTTAACTTAATTTTGGTGGATTTTTTGCTTATTTTTTCATTTTATTTGGGATTTTATGAAGTTTTTATTTATTTCTGTTCATTTTATTTATTTATTGTATGTAAACCCAGTGTGTCCATCCACTGTCAGTGATCCAACTCCATGGGTTTTACTGGTGAATCAATGTTGGAGAAGACGGTGGTCTTTCCACGGTAACTACAGAGCCTCTGAACATCCAAATATGGTCATATCTGATGACCATGAAAAGATGAAGAACTGTATTTTACTCCAATTATTGACATGGATTGATAGAATTAATAGATCAACAGGAATTAAACAGGTTTAATTATCAGTGGGACATTTTCACTAAATCTTTTAAAGTCAGGTCCTCATACGTTTGTCTTTTCAAATACTTAATTTATTCCCTAAATAAAGTTCATCTGATACTAATTCTTGGTCCTGGAGGCTGAAACTACAGTTAAAATGATGTCTTTCTTTTCCATGAATCTGTGAGTGTTGTGTGTTTTCAAAGGTGGATCTGAAAGTGCAGGTTGTTTAAGGCAAAAAGCCCACTTCAGTGTATGACAGTCAATGTTTTAATGTGGAATTCAAACGCTGAACGGCTGTGAAGTTATTTTACTGAAAACATACAATACATTCACAGGTTTTCAAGGACATGAACGTCAGCTTCAGCCTTCAGCACCGTTTATGGCAGGGCTCTCCAACTCATGTTCTTTCAAGTTCCACATTCAGCCAGATTTGATCTCCAGTGGGTTGGACAAGTAAAATAATAACAGAATAACCTAGAAATAATGACAACTCCAAATTTTTGTCTTTGTTTTGGTGCAAAAAAAATCCATTAAATTATGAAAATACTTATTTTTATAAAGTATCCAAACAAAAAAGATGTGAATAACCTGAAACAACTGAAATCCCTGAAGAAAAATCAGTGCAATTTTAACAACATTCTGCCTCCACTTGTCATTTGTCCATGTGCATTCTGGATCAGATCTACAAAGACACTAAACACTGAGGAACAGGCAGAAAATAGATCAAATTGTGCTGAATTTTCTTTAGACATTTCAGGTTGTTCATATTTGTTCAGGTTATTCACATTTTATTGTTACAGGATAGTTTGTAAATGTAAGTATTTTCATAATTTAATGTTACTTTTTGCACTAAAACAAAGACAAAAATTTGAAATTGTCATTATTTATGGACATAATGTAATATTATTTTCACATCAAACCAAGAAGAAAATCTGCAGTCATTCTTTTTAGTCGGTTCTTCTGCTGTTATTATTTGACTGTAGATCATATTGGTCTGTATGTGGAACCTGAACTAAAATGACCGGAAGGGCCGAATTGGAACCTTTGGTGGTCCGCATGTATGAGACCCCTGGTCTATGTGGTCCTCAGTCCAAACATGTGCTCCTTATCTGGAACTCCAGTCCACTCCGTCTCCAGGTTACAGTGGCTGTGATCCCACCTCCACGCTTCCACCCTGGGCTCGTGCACACTTCAGCGCTGCTGTGCACTAATCAGGTCACTCTGCTGGACTTCCACCGACCCAGCGGGGGGGGGTCCAGGTGTGGAGATGAGAGCGTGTGCCCCCCCCCTGCGCCGTGAAGCCCTGGATGTAAAGCTGAATTATGGATAGCTCTGTTAATATTTAAACTGGAGGGAACTTTCCAGGGATCTCACACATGAATTTCAGCAGTTCTGCAAGATTTCAATCACGTTGTTGAGTTATAAATGATTCAGAGGGGTTCACATGGTTCCTCTGTTACTTATGGGATGGATTTAGACTGTGTTTGACAAAAGGTCTCTGAAGGACAAACTGATGAACAAACCCACTGTGATCAGAGTAAACTGTAGGTCCAGCTTGGGTCATCCATCTGTCCTCTGGACAAACAAGTGGACCTGTCTAATGACTGGTGGTCCACAGTAAACACTGGACCGGGGTGGAGCACCTGAGGCTGCAGGGCCACATCTGGATCTGGGGCCGTTGTCAAGGTCAAAGGTCATGGACCCAAATCAAAGTCCATATCTGACTTCTATCAGTGATCAATAGGAACTAGACTGATACCTGTAAACATGTACATGTTTTAAACCATCAACAGATGGACCAGTAGAAGGAAAGGAACAGGTAGAAGATTTAAAACATTCACCAAAAATGAAACAATGAACATTTCTCAAAAGTGTGACTAAACTTTGAACACATTCTCCCAACGACGATACATATAAAATATGAAATGAATCTGACCAATAGTTTCAGAGAAGAACATGTTTGAAGAAATTACTATTGAAGACGATGTTTCGTGACCAAAAAGTTTCAAACTGATACAAACAGGAAACGACTAAATAATGAATTAAAACCCCTCAGATCAGGTTTGTTTAAACATTTAAACATTTTATATTCACGTTGGTTTCAAGTCATTTGATCTTTAGTTTAATCCTTTTTCTCTCAAATAAATATCAAATGCATATAAAATTGACCCATATTAAACCATCTGGAACTAAATATCTGCTTTAAATGTCAGATTATTAAAAGCCTGATACGCTGTTTTATTGAGTTTCCACCTTTTCAGCTGAAGTTTATTATTATTACCAAGTTTTTAAGATTCCAACTACAGTAGTTTCACCATTATTCACTTACTATTAAAACCAGAAATATGTTCCAATAAAGAACGTATGAAAGTACTGAATATTTGGGATAAAATAGAATCCAAATGGGTCAGTGATGAATGGAAAAAGTACACATTCAGAACCTTTTAAAAGCAGCTTTAATAAAAGTACATCCTGTATTTACTTTGGTTTGTGTCAAGTCAGATGACATTTGCACCTTTTTAACCTAACGTATGACAGAATTAAACTGCAATAATGAGACCGCCAAAGAATCAAACACCTGGAACTAAACCTCTGCTTCTACTGTCACATCCAAAAACAATGGAACTTCCATTTTTATTAATCTGGTTTTTTTTTTATTAGTGCAGATTTTTGCTGTTATTTCTGAAATATTCATCCAAAATGGAATTCATCCTCAAAAAATATGAATAAATGAAAAAAACTAACAATTATAAAAAGAAGAAGCAGGTTTGTTCAAATGTACACTGTGTAGTTGAATTGGTTTAATATTGATTTTAATGACATTTGCACATTTTTTTAAACTGAAAGTAAGTTTGAAAGGATCTGAAAATGTCAAATAGTGTAACTATAAAATCATGAGTCATATCACACATCCTCTGAAGGGTTTGGGTGGATTTACAGTTAAAAGATTCTACATTAATCAGTGATTTATGCAGATTTTTGTTCTCAGTGGTACAATTTTTAGAGTTTGACCACACTGACAAATTCACAAATAGTCAATATTATAATACAAATAGTAATATTATATAATAGTAAATATTCTGTTGAAATTGATGACAAATGTAGACCCAGTCCTGATAATTCAACCCTCCTTCAGTCTAAACACAGACTCATAAATGTTGCGTCTCATCCATGTGTCATGTGACACCTGTGTGAAACAGCGTCTTCGTCCCAGTGGTTCTACCTCCTGTTTACCTGCTTCCCTCTGAAACGGTTCCATTAAATGTCTCCTGGCAGGTGGGGGATCGTTACTTCGGTTGGCTTCACTTTACGACACCTGTCACTCACTTTGACGGGTCATCCACCTTCAAACAGCACAGAGCCCGAGGAGACAGGAAATGAATAAAAAAAAAAGAAAAAAAAAACCAAGTCACACAGGCGTTCGCCGAACACACGGAGACGGAAGGAAACTGGGTGGACAAGCACGTCTAACCTGTGTCCACTACTGTCCACTACCATCCACTAATGTCTGCCAGTGCCTACTACCGTCCACTACCGTCCACTACTGTCTACTAATGTCCACTACTGTCCACCACTGTCTACTACTGTACACTAATATCCACTGCTGTCCACTGTCCACTACTGTCTACCAGTGTCCACTACTGTCCATTACTGTCCACTACTCTCCACTATAATCCACTGCTGTCCACTACTGCCTACTATTGTCTACTACTGTCCACTACTGTCGACTACCATCCACTACTGTCCACCACCATCCACTGCTGTCCACTACTGTCCACTGCTGTCTACTGCTATCCACTACCGTCCACTACTGTCCACTACTGTCCAGCACTGTCTACTACTATCCAGTACTGTCCATTACCGTCCACTACTGTCTATTACTGTCCATTACCATCCACCACTATTGACTACTGTCCACTACTGTCCGCTAGTGTCTACTACTGTCCACTATTACCTACTATTGTCTACTACTATCCACTACTGCCCACTACCATCCACTACCGTCCACTACTGTCCACTAATGTCCACTACTGTCCACTACTGTCCACTACCGTCCTCTATCATCCACTACTGTCTACTGCTGTCCACTACTATCCACTACCGTCCACTACTGTCTACTACTGTTCAGCACTGTTCACCACTGTCTACTACCGTCCACTACTGTCCATTACCATCCACCATTGTCCACTACTATCCATTACCATCCACTACTGTCTGCTACTGTCCACTACTGTCCATTTCCGTCCACCACTGTTGACTACTGTCCACTACTGTCCATAATTGTCCACCACTGTCTACTTCTTTCCGCTGCTGTCCACTACCGTCCACTGCTGTGCACTGTCATCCACCACTGTCCACTACCATCTACTAATGTCCACTGCTGTCCACTACCGTCCACTGCTGTGCACAATCATCCACTACTGTCTACTGCTGTCCACTACCGCGCACTACTGTCTAGCACTGTCCACTACTGTCCACCACTGTTTACTACTGTCCACTACTGTCCATTACCATCCACTACTGTCCATTAACGTCCACCACTGTCGACTACTGTCCACTACTATCTACTACTGTCCATTACTGTCGATTACTGTCTACTGCTGTCCACTATCATCCACTACTGTCCATTACTGTCCACTATCATCCACTACTGTCCACTACTGTCTAGCACTGTCCACCACTGTCCATTAGCATCCACTACTGTCCATTACTGTCCATTAATGTCCACCACTGTCGACTCGACTACTGTCCACTACTGTCTACTACTGTCCACTACTGTTCATTACAGTCCACTGTCTACTACTGTCCACTACTGTCCATTACCATCCATCAATGTCTACTACTGTCCACTATTGTCCATTACCGTCCACCACTGTCCACTACTGCCCATTACCATCCACCACTGTCTACTACCATCCACAACTGTCTACTACTGTCCACTACTGTCCATTACCATCCATCAATGTCTACTACTGTCCACTATTGTCCATTACCGTCCACCACTGTCCACTACTGCCCATTACCGTCCACCACTGTCCACTACTGCCCATTACCATCCACCACTGTCTACTACCATCCACAACTGTCTACTACTGTCCACTACTGTCTACCACTGCCCATTACTGTCCACTACGATCCGCTACCGTCCCCATGTCCTCCCTGCTCTCCAGTGTCTAATCCCATCCTTGGACAGTGGTGTTTCAGTCCAAACCCTGTGTCTTTGGTGTCTGTCCATGAAGGTGAGCTGACTCAGTGGATCTTTAAGGGCTTTTCTTCTCCCAGTACTCACTCCTGTTTAGGACTCAGTGGATCTTTAAGGGCTTTTCTTCTCCCAGTACAGACTCCTGTTTAGGACTCAGTGGATCTCTCAGGGCTTTTCTTCTCCCAGTACTCACTCCTGTTTAGGACTCAGTGGATCTCTCAGGGCTTTTCCTCTCCCAGTACTCACTCCTGTTTGGGACTCAGTGGATCTTTAAAGGCTTTTCTTCTCCCAGTACTCACTCCTGTTTGGGACTCAGTGGATCTTTAAGGGCTTTTCTTCTCCCAGTACTCACTCCTGTTTGGGACTAAGTGGAACTTTAAAGGCTTTTCTTCTCCCAGTACACACTCCTGTTTAGGACTCAGTGGATCTTTAAAGGCTTTTCTTCTCCCAGTACTCACTCCTGTTTAGGACTCAGTGGATCTTTAAGGGCTTTTCTTCTCCCAGTACTCACTCCTGTTTAGGACTCAGTGGATCTTTAAAGGCTTTTCTTCTCCCAGTACTCACTCCTGTTTGGGACTCAGTGGATCTTTAAAGGCTTTTCTTCTCCCAGTACTCACTCCTGTTTGGGACTCAGTGGATCTTTAAGGGCTTTTCTTCTCCCAGTACTCACTCCTGTTTGGGACTCAGTGGATCTTTAAGGGCTTTTCTTCTCCCAGTACTCACTCCTGTTTAGGACTCAGTGGATCTTTAAGGGCTTTTCTTCTCCCAGTACTCACTCCTGTTTGGGACTCAGTGGATCTTTAAGGGCTTTTCTTCTCCCAGTACACACTCCTGTTTAGGACTCAGTGGATCTTTCAGGGCTTTTCTTCTCCCAGTACTCACTCCTGTTTGGGACTCAGTGGATCTTTAAGGGCTTTTCTTCTCCCAGTACTCACTCCTGTTTGGGACTCAGTGGATCTTTCAGGGCTTTTCTTCTCTCAGTACACACTCCTGTTTAGGACTCAGTGGATCTTTCAGGGCTTTTCTTCTCTCAGTACACACTCCTGTTTGTGATTATTCTGCTGTTGTGTTGGTAAAGGTCACTGGAGCCACTGTGGGCTTTTTCATTCTAATGCAGGAGAGTCAGAGTCATTTTACACAACCACACCAATAACAACAACAGAAGAACCTATAATAATGTCAACTCCAAACTTATCTCTATGTAGTAGAGTGAAAAAAAGTAAAATTAGATTATGAAAATGTTTACACAAACTATCCTTTAAGAAAATGTGAACAACCATAAAAAAACTGAAATTTATGAATAAAAACAAGTCTCAGTTCATCATTTACACATGTTCATTATAACGTACAGATACAGCAGATCTACAAATACACAATATTTAATAACCGACTGAATACTGGAACTATTTTAGAGTTTAAAACTGCTGGTTTTGGCCTGTGGGCCTTATGTTTGACCCCCCTGATGTAGAGGCTCCATAATAAATGTATTTAGACCATAACATCATCACAGCTGATTCATCTGAATCTACGACTGAGCAAATAAATGGATCTAATTTACTTCAGAAAGAGCACAGTCATTTATTTTGAGGTCTGAAATATCGATATTCAGTGTCTTTATGAGAAAATACACATGGCTATAGGTTTGGACTGGGATACAAGTAAAAGAGGTGGGTTTGGTGGAAATTGTGACTTAATTCCTGTTGATCCACTAATCCTATCAATCCACGTCAATAATTGGTGTAAAATACAATCCTTCATCTTTTCATGGTCATCAGATATGACCATATTTGGACGTTCAGAGGCTCCGTAGTTACCGTGGAAACACCATCATCTTCTCCAACATTGATTCACCAGTAAAATCCATGGAGTTGGATCAATGACAGTGGATGAACACACTGGGTTTATGTTCAGTTATTGACAGACTGGACTGAAAAAGACACTGTTTATTCACTTTGATCTGTTTCTGATATTAGCAATACATTTTATTTATAGGCGCATTTCTTGGCACTCAAGGACACCGTACAGTTAACAAGGAGAAACGTTCCTAAAGAGATGGGTTTGGATTTGAAGATATGGGATATGATGCTCTTCAACTTTAATCTGAACTTTAATGAACATCTACATGATCAGTGAATGGAATATAGAAAAATATCTGATTTACACTGAAAAAAAAAAAAAAAACACAAAATGTAGAGGATAATATTATAATAAAAGGTGATAAATGAATTAAGGAAAGTCAGATATAGAGAAAAACTATTTTGGATCAGCCACTGAAGTAGCGCTGGGTCTGTTAGGGTTAATGAGTTTGTACTTTTTGAGGTTACAACACCAACAGTAGTGTTACCATCCTTCAGTTACTATTAAAACCATAAATATGTTCAAATAAAGAACACATGACAGTTTTAAACTCACGGAGGACGTTCATGTCAAGAAATAATCCACCTAAAAACTTCAATTATGTTCAAACCAGCCGTAAACCTCCTCCAGCTCCGGACCCTGTCAACAGCTTGTGTATTGTACTGTTTGGTCGGAGTCCTTTCAGCAGAGTTGTCAGACTGTGGATGAACGGAGGCTGTTCTGGAATGTGAGCTGGTATGGAATGACTCAGTGGTTCCAGACGCTAATTGATGATTCATTATGATTCATTATGATTCATTATGATTCATTATGATTCGTTGCTGGTTGGAAACAATTTTCAGCTGCGAGTCCAAACATACAATGGATGCTCACAGATGAGATGTGTTGTTTTTTCCAAATTTTAACACTTATTTGGATGAAAAAAACTGGCAAAAAAAAACTGATCTGCACAAACACATAAAATACATAATGAGATGCTTTTGAATTTAATGAGCTCATTGCACTAATTTCCTTCATTTCAACAGAGAATAGATGTCGATGCTGTGCAGTCATGTACATGTACAATCATCACGTCTGTACTTCTGTCCGTCCTCTGGGAGTTTACAGATGCGAACACAAAAGAAGAAACTGTTGCAGTACCAACAGGAACCACGGGGGGCAGTGTTAGGATTTGAGCAGAATAATTTCCAGAAATAGTGGAACGTTTTAAAGAGTGACTGTAGTCTCTTTTCCATGGTCCATCTGAGCTAAACTGTCCCCATATTTATATAAATGTGTTCCAAACACAAGTGTGTAATGTTGGTTTGTCCATTCAATCCCAAATGTGCTGATGAGTTTCTTTCTTCTGGTAGATGTCAGTGTCAGTCCTTCCATAAACAGGAACACAAATCTGGGTTGTTTTGAATCTAGAATGCTGGTTCCTCCTCTATCTCCTCCTAAATTCTAAACTGATGTGGTTTCCTGGTGTGTCCACACATACACACACATGTTTGGGTTCAACTCGTCTTCTCTTGTTCTAACATCCATCCACATCTGTTTGTTTTGGTCATGTGACTCTAGTGGGACTCAAAGGTCTTTCCATTACAGTTTTGGGTCATAGACCAATTTAACTACGAAAAAACACCTGGAACAAAAACACCAACTTTAATTAAAAAACAAGAGTTTGGGTGATATTGTCGTTTTTCCATTAGACAAATTTTTATGAACAAGTTAAATTCACACAGTTTGAGGATCAATGGAAAAGAGACTAATGATGCATAGACTCACGTTTAGTCAACATGGGATTAACTGTAAGTTTTTTCTGATATTAAATAAATCTGTGTAATTTTGTCCAATAGTATTCATCCTTAGGTGTTACTTGATGTTTCTATATTTGTTTTTCCTTCAGGGGTGTCCTGATATAGAAAGATTTACTACACATTCCTGGGATGGTCAGCATTTAGGACTTCCTGTCTTCCTGTCTCTTGTTCTAACATCCATCAACGTCCAGTTTGTTTTGGTCATGGGACTCTAGTTGGACTCAAAGGTCTTTCCATTACAGTTTTGTTGTCATATACCAATTTAACTACGAAAAAACACCTCTTGATAAAAAAAAAAACTTTTCATCAAAAAACAAGTTTTGGTGAAAGTGTCATTTTTACATTTGGCAAAATTTTATGCACAAGTTCCAGTCACACAATTTGAGGGTCAATGGAAAAGAGACTCATGTGACAAAGTGAAAAACTACCAACATATTTATACCAACTACCCTTCTTAATTCCAACATCAGTAAAACCTCCTCTGTCATCTCTATGTTTGTTATTATTGACTTTCTTCTTCTTCTTTTCTCTAAAAACGTTACTGTTCTTCGTGGTATTTGTCCAGTTTGTTAATTCAGAGCAGCGCCCTCTGGTGGTCTGATTGACAAACCCTCCTTCCAACGCAATGAACGCACCTGAGTTTGAAACAGACCAATCTATTTACGTTCCTAAAGTGAACATGAAGTGGCCTTCGGTCAGAATCCCACCTGGATGAGACCATACCTTGGTCTTGGTCGATGTGGAGAGTCGTTTGAGGGCGTGTCCAGATGATGTCATCCGTCTCCTAGCTCATGTGTTTGTAGATCCCTGGTGTTAAACGGCCTGCAGACGCTCTGATCCACGGTTCTGCTGAATGTTATTATTGTCTGAAGGAGGATGAAGACCAGAAGTGTCCTGAAAGCAACAAGAAGAAGGACAAGATGGAACCTGCAGGTAAATACAGCCCACACAGGCAGAGATAATGACTGAGAGGATCATTAACTGTAGGAATGACTTCAGTAATTACAGTCTGTGGTTCTACGATCTGTTTTCAGACAGAACACAACCAGGAAAGGAAGCTTTAAATAGGAATGCACTGATCGCACTGTTTTTCCCGGAATTAAGCAAAAAAAAAAAAAAAAAAAACAAATCTTGAATTAAGCAAAAAAAGAAAAAATCTTGAATTAAGCAAAAAAATCTTGAATTAAGCAAAAAAAAAAAAAAAAAATCTAGAATTAAGTAAAAAGAAATCTTGAATTAAGCAAAAAAAAAAAAAAAATCTTGAATTAAGCAAAAAAAAAATCTAGAATCTAGCAAAAAAAAAAATCTTGAATGAAGCAAAAAAAATCTTGAATGAAGCAAAAAAAAAAAATCTTGAATTAAGCAAAAAAAAAAAAAAAAAAAAGAAATCTTGAATTAAGCAAAAAAAATCCTGAATTAAGCAAAAATAATCCCGAATTGAGCAAAACAAAAAACAAAAAAAAACTTGAATTAAGCAAAAAAAAAAAATTGAATTAAGCAAAAAAAAAATCTTGAATTAAGCAAACAAAATCTTGAATTTGGCAAAAAAAAAATTCTTGAATTAAGCAAACAAACAAACAAAAATCTTGAATTAAGCAAAAAAAAAAATTTAAAAAAAAATCTTGAATTAAGCAAAAATAAAAAATAAAAAATAAAAAATCTTGAATTAAGCAAAAAAAATCTGACTGAAAAGTTCCTCTGTAGGTGATTCTGTCTGTTTTATTAACTCCATATCTGTTTTACCTTTTTGCTGTGTGTTTGTCCCTTGGCTGTTTATTGTAAAGCGTCTTTGAGTACTTAGAAAAGCACTATATAAAACCGATGGCTGTTCAGTGTCTGTTGTTTTTTGTAAAAATGAATATATATTTTTAAAAAAAGGATTTCAGAGGTTGACTGTTTCATTGTAGAAACAGGAAAAGTGTTTGTAAATTCATAGTTTTTGTCAGATGCATTGAAGGTGTTGTAGACCATTCACATACGTTTAGGAAACGTTCAAATATGAATGTGTTTGGAGATGATCAGTAATGGACTGGATCATATATATATGAATATTCACTTCCACTCAGTCCTCATGTTCTATATCTGTGTCATTTTCAGGACAACTGACATTCTAAAAAGGATGAATATTTGGTTAAAATATTGTTAATAGCTGCAAACAAAAAACTATAACAAGGAACTGAGCGAAGGAAACCATTCCATTAACGGACCAGTGGATGAACATGATGAAGAAAGATTTAAAATAGGAAAACAAACACAGACTGAGACTGGAAGAGACACAAGTGAAGACAAAAGGGACAAAATGGACAATATTTATACAACATCAGCAGACGGACTGTGGTGACCCAGGTGCATTATTCTCATTTATATATTTTTTTGCTTTGTTCTAATTGGTATTCATAAACCTTAATATTAAACAGTTGTTGTCAGTGTTTGTGTTTCAGTCTTTAAAGCAGCAGAATCAGTGTTTTAGCTTCTGTCAAACCTCTGAGCGGTTCCTTTAAGGAAAACCAATTACATGTGTTAACACACTGAATGAATCTGCATTTAATAACCCTGGTGTCATTTAAAAACATCAGCAAATATTGTGCTGACACATATGCATGTCAGTGGGCATTTCCATCACTGCGTCTGTGGGAATTCAGAGGATTTTCACTGAAATCTAATGAAGACTTTAGAGATTTAAGTCCATTATAGAAAGAGTAAAGATCTGATCCATAAAAAGACCAAAAACTAATGACCACATGTTTATGTTTCTTTTAAATCACAGTAAAGAACCAGAGCTGCAGGTCAGCCCAATCCAGGGGGGTCAAACATGAGGCCCGCGGACCGAAACTGGTCCCTCAAAGGTTCCAAACTGGGCCTTAATGCAAAAAAAATACACTAAAGATATGAACAGACAAAGGGGAAAGTGGATTTAGTTCAGGTTCCACATCAGACCAATATGATCTAAGGTATAAAATAATAACAGAACAACCTGGAAAGAATGGCAACAAATGTTCTGATTGGTTTAATGTGAAAAATAAACACACAAAAACATTATGTCCATAAATAAAAACTCCAGATTTTTCTTTGTTTTAGTGCAAAAAAAAACATTAAAATATGAAACTATTTACATATTTACAAACTATTCTTGAACAACAAAACCTTCACACAGACACAGACAGAAGGACATGAGGTCTGAGTTTTAGATTTGATCAGCTTTGTGAATGGGTTCAACATCAGGATGAGGCTGTGAATCCAAACTTCCTCTGACTTTAAACTCCTGTTGGTTCGATTTCCTTCAACCTTTAATGTGTTTTGAACTGTACAAAACAAACAAACAAAAAAGACTATAAAAATATCACAAAATACTGAAAACTGTCGCCAGTACTGGTCCCATACTGTTTGTTTGATCGGTACATTGGATAAAAAAAAACTTCCAGTCCTGCACAAGTTTTAACAACCGGCCTCAGGTTAATCTGATTCAGTCTGTCTTATTAACAGTGAAAGTGTCAATTCTACACATGGATACGAGCAGAGAACGACGGACCGCTGTTACACAAGAAGGAGGAGTACGATTAAATACTGATTAAAGTCTAAAATATATGCATTCATTTAATTCAAACTTCAAATTTCTGCCAAAATTATGAAAAATGAGTGAATGTAGAAACGCAGAGATACACAAATAAATGAAAAACAGAAGCATTTCACTGATGAAAGTCTGTGGTTGAACATTTTACAACTTATTTTAGGTCTTTCTTTCTTTCTTTCTTTCTTTCTTTCTTTCTCTTTCCTCTTTGTCCAGTGTCGTTTCTTAAAAACTTTAACCTGTTTCATCCTGTATTTCTTCTCCACTCATTTATGTCCAAACATCTGCACATGTTCAGGTGATCACACACAGACTCTTCCAACAGAAGCTCCTCCACATGTGGACTTTATGAAGATTAAAGCTTCTAACAGAACTCATTTAAACACCAGTGTTAAACAGTGGGAGTTGGGTCTTTGCTCCTTTAAACTTTAAACACCGGTGTTAAACAGTGGGAGTTGGGTCTTTGCTCCTTTAAACTTTAAACACCGGTGTTAAAACAGTGGGAGTTGGGTCTTTGCTACTTTAAACTTTAAACACCGGTGTTAAAACAGTGGGAGTTGGGTCTTTGCTCCTTTAAACACCGGTGTTAAACAGTGGGAGTTGAGTCTTTGCTCCTTTAAACACCGGTGTTGAACAGTGGGAGTTGAGTCTTGGCTCCTTTAAACTTTAAACACGGGTGTTAAACAGTGGGAGTTGGGTCTTTGCTACTTTAAACTTTAAACACCGGTGTTAAACAGTGAGAGTTGAGTCTTTGCTCCTTTAAACACCGGTGTTAAACAGTGGGAGTTGGGTCTTTACTCCTTTAAACACCGGTGTTAAACAGTGGGAGTTGGGTCTCTGCTCCTTTAAACACCAGTGTTGAACAGTGGGAGTTGGGTCTTCGCTCCTTTAAACACCGGTGTTAAACCGTGGGAGTTGAGTCTTTGCTCCTTTAAACGCCGGTGTTAAACAGTGGGAGTTGGGTCTTTGCTCCTTTAAACTTTAAACACCGGTGTTAAACAGTGAGAGTTGGATCTTTGCTCCTTTAAACACCGGTGTTGAACAGTGGGAGTTGGGTCTTTGCTCCTTTAAACACCGGTGTTGAACAGTGGGAGTTGGGTCTTTGCTCCTTTAAACACCGGTGTTGAACAGTGGGAGTTGGGTCTTTGCTCCTTTAAACACCGGTGTTGAACAGTGGGAGCTGGGTCTTTTCTCCTTTAAACTATAAACACCAGTGTTAAACAGTGGGAGTTGAGTCTTTGCTCCTTTAAACACCGGTGTTAAACAGTGGGAGTTGGGTCTTTGCTCCTTTAAACTTTAAACACCGGTGTTAAACAGTGGGAGTTGGGTCTTTGCTCCTTTAAACTTTAAACACCGGTGTTAAAACAGTGGGAGTTGGGTCTTTGCTACTTTAAACTTTAAACACCGGTGTTAAAACAGTGGGAGTTGGGTCTTTGCTCCTTTAAACACCGGTGTTAAACAGTGGGAGTTGAGTCTTTGCTCCTTTAAACACCGGTGTTGAACAGTGGGAGTTGAGTCTTGGCTCCTTTAAACTTTAAACACGGGTGTTAAACAGTGGGAGTTGGGTCTTTGCTACTTTAAACTTTAAACACCGGTGTTAAACAGTGAGAGTTGAGTCTTTGCTCCTTTAAACACTGGTGTTAAACAGTGGGAGTTGAGTCTTTACTCCTTTAAACACCGGTGTTAAACAGTGGGAGTTGGGTCTCTGCTCCTTTAAACACCAGTGTTGAACAGTGGGAGTTGGGTCTTCGCTCCTTTAAACACCGGTGTTAAACCGTTGGAGTTGAGTCTTTGCTCCTTTAAACACCGGTGTTAAACAGTGGGAGTTGGGTCTTTGCTCCTTTAAACTTTAAACACCGGTGTTAAACAGTGAGAGTTGGATCTTTGCTCCTTTAAACACCGGTGTTGAACAGTGGGAGTTGGGTCTTTGCTCCTTTAAACACCGGTGTTGAACAGTGGGAGTTGGGTCTTTGCTCCTTTAAACACCGGTGTTGAACAGTGGGAGTTGGGTCTTTGCTCCTTTAAACACCGGTGTTGAACAGTGGGAGCTGGGTCTTTTCTCCTTTAAACACCGGTGTTGAACAGTGGGAGTTGGGTCTTTGCTCCTTTAAACACCGGTGTTGAACAGTGGGAGTTGGGTCTTTTCTCCTTTAAACTATAAACACCAGTGTTAAACAGTGGGAGTTGAGTCTTTGCTCCTTTAAACACCGGTGTTAAACAGTGGGAGTTGGGTCTGTGGAGGTCTTTGCTCCGTCTCCTCTTAATCACTTATTCAAACTTCTAATTGATATTAATGTGGTGTTTTTAGGAGCCGGCTTTCTTCATCAAACCCATCGGTCTTGGTGTTGGAGCTGCAGACTGCTCCATGTTTTTAATTAGACCATTCTCCGTCCTCATGCATTTTAAATTCTACACATTTTTCCAACACCTTCATGTTTGTTTGTGTTTCAGGTGACACTGGAGGTGAGTAGATAAACCTGAACAGTCAAATATTCATGTTCTCATCCATATTTAACGCCCCCTCATCAGACCTGGGATCACAAATACTGGACTGTTTGGGTCCACTGTAGACCCACTGCTGTTGGCCTGGTTTACTGACAGCACATCGACTGTTTTTATTATATAAACCCTCCACTATCTGAGCATATTATACACGTTACACTTCAGGTTATTAAAAGTCTGATTATTTTTATTATTATATTTTATTTTTTCACTCTTTGTTTTAGATCAGTACGGATTGCATTCACAAAAAAAAAAAAGATTTCGGCTCTGTTTTTCTGAATTAATGAGATAATTATCTCATAATTAAGAGAAAAAATAAGTTAAAAAAAAAAATCGGCGCTGTTTTTCTGAGTTTACGAGATACTGTTTTCCGAAAAAAAAAAAAAAAAAAAGCTCTGTTTTTCTGAGTTTATGAGATACTGTTTTCCAGAAAAAAAAAAAGCTCTGTTTTTCTGAGTTTACGAGATACTGTTTTCCGAAAAAAAAAAAAAAAAAAAAAAAAAAAAGCTCTGTTTTTCTGAGTTTACGAGATACTGTTTTCCGGAAAAAAAAAAAAGCTCTGTTTTTCAGAGTTTATGAGATACTGTTTTCCGGAAAAAAAAAAAAAAAAGCTCTGTTTTTCTGAGTTTACGAGATAATGTTTTCTGAAAAAAAATAAAATGTGGCTGTGTTTCTGTGTCAGTGGGACAGTGGTCCCTGGTCCAGGCAGGAGCTCCTTCTATCTGTGCTGCTGAAAGCCTCTCGGGGGAGCGTGAAGTTGTTTCCGTTCTCATAACCCGTTCCAATTACGGATCATGGAACTAGTTTCATTCACAGAAATCAGAACCAAGCCCCGCTTTGTGCACGGATCAAGCCCTTCAACCACACCGGCGCTCGGAGCCTGTAACCCTGCCTCCTGACAGGGCATGACTGCGGTGATGGGAGTTGGCATTAATGAAGTCAAATAAAATGACATTCACCAGCATTAAAGAAAATATGCGTCTTGGTGTCCCGGTTCACCCCCCCACCCCCAGACAGCTTTCCATCAGGTCCAGGTGGAGAGCTATGGGGGTGGGGGGGGTGAACCGGTACACCAAGAGCTCCTCCACAGATCTAGTTCTGACTAATGCGTTCCATCAGGTCCGACAAATAAATGAATACACATTTGCACTCTTCTGCTGTGTATATTTTCTTTAATGCTGGTGAATGTCATTTTATTTGACTTCATTAATGCCAGGACCTGGAGTACGCTGCTGACACCATCCTGCTCAGCACATCCTACAGTCAGCTGACAGATGCTCTGGGCAGATACAGTGAAGAGGCACAGAAGCTTGGCCTCCAAGTGAACTGGACAAAAACCAAGCTCATGCATGTCGGTGATGGGCCGGATCCACCTCCCTTGCAGCTTAGTAATGACATTGTAGAACCTGTCAAGAGCTTTGTGTATCTGGGGTGGTGACAGACAACGGGGACCTAAAACCAGAGATTACCCGCAGAAGAGCCCTGGCAGCATCAGCTCTGCAGTCTCTCTGGAAACCACTGTGGCGGCACCAGAGCATCTCACGCAGGACGAAGCTCCAAATTTACAACTCTGCCGTCCTCTCCATCCTGCTCTATGGCTCGGAAACACGGCCCTTAAACCAGACTCTGGCTGCCAGAATAGATGGCTTTGATAGCAGGGCTCTCAGAACCATCGAAAACATCAGGTGGACCCGGTGGGTTTCCAATCAGGTGCTTGGAGCCCACACATGCCAGCCCAAAGCATCCAGCCTGGCCGCGCAACGTCGCCCCCGCTGGTTCGGTCATGTCCTCCGCCTCCCTCCTGACCATCCAACAAGAGCCATCCTTCAGTTTGACCCAAAGGCCGCAGACTGGAAACGACCACAAGGCAAGTCCCGCACCCGATGGCTCGACGTCATTGCAGGCGACCTCCAACAACATGGAGTTACCATGGAGGACGCAGAGCAGCTGGAGCAAGACCACCAGCGATGGACAACACTGGTTCACCTGGTCGGCCCAATGCACCGGGACAGGACACCCGCCCCATGGCAGGAGTCCTAGTAGTAGTAGTAGTCATTAATGCCAACTCCCATCACCGTGTCGTGGTGCCGGGCTACAGGCTCCGAGCGCTGCTGTTCTGTCGAGTTGAGCTGCTCCGTCCACCCGCTCCAGTCCGGCTTACACACCGGGGAGCGGATAGCTGTCCGCCTGGACCTGATGGAAAGTTATTGGGGGGGGACGAACCGGTTCACCAAGCCACTCCTCCATGGATGTAGTTCTGACTAATGCTTTCCATCAGGTCCGACAAATAAATGAATCCACATTTGCACTCTTCTGCTGTGTATATTTTCTTTAATGCTGGTGAATGTCATTTTATTTGACTTCATTAATGCCAACTCCCATCACCGCGGTCGTGCCCTGTCAGGAAGCAGGGTTACAGGCTCCGAGCGCCGGTGTGGTTGAAGGGCTTGATCTGTGCACGAAGCGGGGCTTGGTTCTGATTTCTGTGAACGAAACTAGTTCCATGATCCGTAATTGGAACGGGTTATGAGAACGGAAACAACTTCACGCTCCCCCGAGAGGCTTTCAGCAGCACAGATAGAAGGAGCTCCTGCCTGGACCAGGGACCACTGTCCCACTGACAGAGAAACACAGCCACATTTTATTTTTTTCAGGAAACAGTATCTCGTAAACTCAGAAAAACAGAGATTTTTTTTTTTTTTTTTTTGGAAAACAGTATCTCGTAAACTCAGAAAAACAGAGCTTTTTAATTTTTTAATTTTTTTATTTTCCGGAAAACAGTATCTCGTAAACTCAGAAAAACAGAGCTTTTTTTTTTTTTTTTCGGAAAACAGTATCTCATCAACTCAGAAAAACAGAGCTTTTTTTTTTTTTTTTTTTTTTTTTTTTTTTCAGAAAACAGTATCTCATAAACTCGGAACAACAGAGCTTTTTTTTTTTTTTCGGAAAACAGTATCGCATAAACTCAGAAAAACAGAGCTTTTTTTTTTTTTTTTTTTTTTTTTTTTTTTTTTTTTTTTTTCAGAAAACAGTATCTCATAAACTCGGAACAACAGAGCTTTTTTTTTTTTTTTGGAAAACAGTATCTCGTAAACTCAGAAAAACAGAGCTTTTTAATTTTTTTATTTTTTTATTTTCCGGAAAACAGTATCTCGTAAACTCAGAAAAACAGAGCTTTTTTTTTTTTTTTTTTTTTTTTTTTTTTTTCAGAAAACAGTATCTCATAAACTCGGAACAACAGAGCTTTTTTTTTTTTTTCGGAAAACAGTATCGCATAAACTCAGAAAAACAGAGCTTTTTTTTTTTTTTTTTTTTTTTTTTTTTTTTCAGAAAACAGTATCTCATAAACTCGGAACAACAGAGCTTTTTTTTTTTTTTTGGAAAACAGTATCTCGTAAACTCAGAAAAACAGAGCTTTTTAATTTTTTTATTTTTTTATTTTCCGGAAAACAGTATCTCGTAAACTCAGAAAAACAGAGCTTTTTTTTTTTTTTTTCGGAAAACAGTATCGCATAAACTCAGAAAAACAGAGCTTTTTTTTTTTTTTTTTTTGTGAATGCAATACGCTTCCGTAGATCAGAATTCAGAAGTTGTTAATTTTTTTAAAGATTTTTAAAATTCTGACCCATCCACTAAAATCAGAACATGGTAAACAGTCGTCAGTGGAGGAGCAACAATGGATCAGTTATTTTCTAGATATAGTTCTGATGCAGAGGTCAGTGGTCCAGATGTATACGGTCAGTCCAAAAACCCTTAGTCTGTGGGATCTTGTTTACATTAGGATTAAAGGAAGAGTACAACAGAATTATCTATGACTGTCCTGATCACCTGTCTGTTTATATCTGTACATGGTATTCTCTTTCATCTAAATACATGTATTTGTTTTTATTAGTGGTTTTTGTATTTTCAGATCCAGGTTGGGCTGGTATGGGGGTTGCCATTAGTTCTGGGGGGGGGTTATACTTTGTGTGTTACAAAATCTTGTATCATAAAATGTGAATTTCTTTCCTTCTTTTCTTTCTTGAAAATAGCTTAAAAAAAATTGATCCAAAAAACAAAAAAAAAACCCCAAACAAACAAACAAAAAAAAAACAGTAGTTAGGGGAGGAGATTCATATCCCTAGTGTCCACACATACTGATACATGTTTGGGTTAAACTCTTCTTTTTCTCTTGTTCTAACGTCCATTAACATCAGTTTTTTTTTTGTTTTGTTTGTTTTTTTGTTCACATGACTCTACTTGGACTAAAAGGTCTTTCTATTGCAGTTTTGTGTGATATACCAATTTAACTATATGCCCCAAAACCACCTCTTGCAAGAACATAAACTTTTCATCGAAAAATGAGTTTTGGCAAAATTGTTTTTTCCATTTGGCAAATTTTTATGCACAAGTTATATTCACACAGTTTGAGGGTCAATGCAAAAGAGACTAGTGTTAAACTCCTACACTAACTAACTAACTAACTAACTAACTAACTAAATGCTTAGAGTGTGTGTGACAGACTGCAGTGGGACCAATAGGAGTGAATGGTTGGATGGGAATGAAGTTTTCAAATAGATATGTATTTTTCTTTCTTTCTTTTTTTTTTTTTTTTTAACAGTTTTTTTTAATTTTATTATAATTTTTTTTTAATGATGACATCAGCCTGCCCAGGGACTACAGGTGGACATTAGCACTAGTGCTACAGCCTGGGACACTACATCTGTCCTGTTTAAGGTTCATGTATATTGTGCATTGTCTCTGTCTAAATAAATAAATAAGATGAAAATGAAACACCCTTCTACCAAGTGAGTATAAAATACACATTCAACATTTGACCTACAACCAAAAATACTAATGTATATGGACAACTGTTACAGTTCCAGCCAGGCCCCAAAAATAAAATAATAACTAATCCAATGTATAGAAAATCAGAAACACATTCACAACTAATACATTTTAACTAAACAGGGTGGATTTAGAATTTTTATTAAGCAAGAAAAGGAAGGAATAATCTGGATTTTCATTATTTTCAGAAAGAAAAAATCAACTAAATGAATCCAATTAATTTGATCTATTGTTCAGCCCTAGGGTAAACTCACCCTGTTTCACCCTGTGATGATGAAACAACGTCTGACATTTAGAACATCTCAACATCACTAAATTTGTCTCAGACAAAATCCTACTATATAATACACGTTCTGTGTGTCATCGATGTTGCAGCACAGGAGGGCATTTGTACGGGTTTTCCTCAGCCTTCACAGGCCCAATCGCCGCCAAACTCACCAAATGAATACAAACATTACCTGACTGTCTACTAGGCACAGTTTTATGTCCGTATTCAAATGTTGTGAGGTATGCTGGGAGATTTTAGCCTCTCTCTACTTTGAATTCTTCATCCCTGCTGCCATACTCCATTTTCGGAAGTGGTTATGCTGTCGTTCATGAAATTTCTACTGCTAGCAGACGATGCTACAATGTGAAGGCTGCAGTTCACTATCGCTGCATGAATTTAATCATGCTTGACAGGACAAACAAATACATGCTCTTCCCTTCATGCCTCACATGTTGGCTCAAATTATCACCTGCACAATGCATGATTAAATGGTAGTTTACAAATGGATAGTGGTGGCAGACAAGTTCTACTTATCATGCTATCGTACAATGGCACCACGGGTACAATGCTGCTAGTAACATTTGTACCTCAGTCAGATTGTGATAAGCCTGTTTCATTTCCAACAGCTGAACTTCTACACCTTCTACACCTTCTACACCACTGGACTCACATGGAGGCAGAGGTTTGGGATCAGAAAACCACCGCTTCACTGACTAAAACTAAACTGAAACCCAGACCGAACTCCATAAAAACTAAGGAACAGTTCCAAAGTGTACATTCTGCCAAGTAGTTCTGGGAGTGCTGGGAGCTGCTTTAAAGTCTGGTTCATCACATATTTATCAGACAGGTTCATTAGATGGAAAACTACCTGAAGTTCAGGTCTGACAGGATTCAGCTGCACTAGAACCACATATGACCACTAGAACACACCAAAACACAGGCACCACTGTTTAAAATACTAAACTAAAATACAAATAGAAATACACAGGATGTGCTTTCACTCATGCATTATTTATATGAACATTTGACTGAATGTGGAACCTGAACTACACTGATTTGAACATCATTTATTGTTTATATCTTCAGTGGTTTTTTTGCGTTTCATAAATTCATCCCATCGAACAGATTGGACAAGATTGGACCCTTTGTCGGCTCATTCTGGTCTAGGGGCCGTATGTTTGACCCCCCTGGTGTGAAGGATAATGTGGGTTCAGACTGGGTTTGTGTTCGGTTTAACTTCAGACTGAGGTTCAGGTTTAATCATGTCGTCAGGATGAGTCTAAACACATAATAAACTGATGGCATTGTGTCTGATTGGACAGAGTTTGAATCCAAACCCAACAGGAACACTTTAAATGTGGTTTGATCTCAGTGCATCAGCCTCTTTAATTTAACCATCACACTGTGGTGTTTGATGGTAATTCACTCCAGTTTTTATTCATCTTTTCCTCCATTCCCTGGTTTGACTGAGGCATGTGCTGATTAAAAGCCCAGTGTGTGCAGCTGACAGCTTAATCACGGCTCTGGGTTAAATTCAGTCTGTTTTATGAAGACTCGCCTCCTTCTAGTCACAACAGGTACAAACTGAAAAGTGACGATTCAGGATCCGATGTTCGCAGCGTCTCACTCACATCTGAAAAACCAAAGACATCCTTAATGAGTGTTTTCCAACAGACAGGATAGAAAGTCTGAGTAAGACATGGGTGAAGGTTTCTGTAAAAACTAGGGCTGTGTATCAGCAAGAATCTGGCAACATGATACAAATCACAATACTAGGATCACGATATGATATATCATGATACTGTTAAAAAGGCAACTTTTTGTTTGTTTCTTTTTTTTAATGATTATTTCCTTGAAGAATTGAATTACAACAGAAATCTGCACAAATACTAAACACATTTTTATTTGATCCCAACAGGATCTAATGTTATATCACAAAATGTTCCTGGAGGGAAGGAAAACTACACTAACACCCTTCACCCAAGTGAGGACAGAATGCATTTAACATTTGACCTAGAACCAAAACCACTGTACAACAGAAAAACTTATTCCAACAGAAAACTTCCAATGAGGAGAAAGAGGCTGCATGAGGTGGAATTCACTGAACTGTTCTGTCAAGACGACAGTGTTAAATCTGCATCAGATTCACAGATAAAGAAGGGAATATTCAGACATTTGGATCCAAATTGACAATAAAAAACCATCAGAGTCCTGCACATGTGGAGTTAAGCTGATGACACCAGTGTGTGTCCAAAGTGAGTCTAAGGGTTCATGTTGAATGAACCCTCACAGACCAGGAGGGCTTTGTGGTACGTGACCTGTACTACTGAACTGAGTTTAGTTTTTCTAAAGTATTTCTATGAAATCAGAAATCAAATATCATCATCCAGTTCATTTAACCCATAAAATCCCAGAGCTACTTCTGTGTCAGATCCTAAATTAATTTTTTAATCTATTTTTAACCTTTCTTAAGTGATTTATCACCATTTATTGTAATATTATCCTCTGTATTTTGCATTTTTTCCTGTGAAAATTGGGTATTTTCTTATATTTAATTCACTGATCATGTAGATGTTCATTAAAGTTCAGATTAAAGTTGAGGATCTTCTAACAGAAACAGAGAAAAATGAATAAACACTGTCTTTTTCAGTCCAATCTGTCATGAACTAAACATAAACCCAGTGTGTCCATCCACTGGCATTGATCCAACTTCATGGGTTTTACTGGTGAATCAATGTTATAGAAGATGACAGTATTTCCACGGTAACTACGGAGCCTCTGAATGTCCAAATGCTCTGGAAAGAATTTGACCTGAAGGTTAAAATTAGAGTTTGTAGAACCCCATTGGTGTCTGGTAGGTTTAAAAACAACTCAGGCAATAACTGCTGGAGAAAATGTGGTATGGTCGACCATACTCATATTTTTGGGACTGTCCAAAAATACAACATTAAAGGAGAAATGGAGAGAATTTTGGAGAAGGACATTCCCATGGACCCTCAGGTACTTTCACACCCCCACCCCCCCCCACAGACACACACACACACACACTTCTTATAATGGGTGAACTGTGTCTATGCTGACATCAGCACACACACAGACATGATGACATCAGCTGGATCAATGCCAAAATAAGATACAATACATGTGAGGGGCGGGGCTTGTTGTGCCTGGAACCACTTGTTATTAAATGTTTCCAGATCACAGGTTCACTGTAGATTGTCTGCACATTCATCGGATGACTGTAAGAAAAATGATCACTGATAACTGGATGAAGCTTAAGGCCCCCCCCCCATGACTGTTCAATGATTACAAAAAGTCAAACATGTATATGATGGAGAGTTTCACAGCGCAGTTACAAGTAAAACACCCCACCTTTAAAATAAAAGCAGATGGACTCCAGTTAGTGAGGACCTCAGGGTTAGGTTTGTTTTTCTTCCCACTGATGTAATATCTTAGGTGTGTGTGTGTGTGTGTGTGTGTGTGTGTCTAAATGTGAATAATGTATGAGTAAGTATGATAGGAATGTACATTTAAATACGTGGTAGATATATACATGAAAGGCTGCATTTAGTTTTTTTTTCTCTTATATAATGAAATCTCATACATATATACATTTATGTACGTGAAAGCTACTCTCAAGGTAATCTTGTCATGTATCGTTAATTGTCTTTTGTTGATAATGACAATAAAGTAAAAAAACAAAAAAACAAAAAAACAAAAAAACCCTACAATATCTACTTAACATTTTGTCCTAATTTCCACAGATTTGTCTGTTGATTTGTTTTTGTAATAAATGTGTTAAATTATAAAAGGACTTTATGGACACCCTGTATTTTCAACTGAACATTAATTATTTGAAGCACCGACACATCCCTAAAATTCCAAACCAAATGACTGTTGATGCACCCAAGGAAAGGAATAAATGCATAAAACATGTGTCCTTGCAGCAGTCAAAGTTGAAAGTGGAACCAGTGGGTTTTTCACACCACAACAGAAGTGTGGAGCCAAGGTTCATGCATCAGACAAAGCTGTGTAATGGAACACATGAGTGAGTCATCCAGTGGGATTTCAGCTGTCACAGCCCAAACATTCAGGGGAAAATCAGTCTGACTCCACTGAGCTGCAAAAAAATACTAAAGTGTGAGTTTAATTCGGTTTAATTTTAGGCTCGTCCTTCACATTTCACAGGACAGACAACATATTTAGAGAGCAAACAGGAAACCCAGCGGTGGTCTGTACACAAAACGGTGCCTGTCTGCATTTAGAATTAATTCAAGACTGAAATATTTCATTAAATGCTCTGCACTCAGGGATTTAAAAACTCAATAGAACAGCCGTTTTCATTTGTTCTATTATTTCTAAAATCTTCTGCTCAGTCCTGGGTCGAAGAATCATCACATTATAATTGTGGATTAATTGGTGGAAAGGATTGGCCCTGACAGACTTGGAAAGCACTTTTTAACAAGTGTTCATTAAACTGAAGCAGCTCAAACCTCCGACGCTCCGCTGCTCTGGGGAGTCGTTCTTTTCCACTTGTGTCGTTTTCTTGTGGCTGTTTGGTCGTCGGTAAAGAAAACATGTTCTGCAGACGTAGTCCATGAAGCTCTGGTGAAATGAAGGCCATGGAGGTGGAGGTGCCATCCAATATCCGCTGACCTTTAGCTGTGCTTTGGTCGTCTGCTGCCTCTAAATATCAGGCTGTGAAGCTGACAGACGGCGGACGGTGTCTGCGCTCGGCGGTTTGTGGCAGTTTTTTACTCGACTGATCATACATGAAAAAGGACATGTTTACATCATGTTCAGACCAAGGTTCTAATAGTTTTGGATTTTTCATTATAGTTTAGTTTTGACTTGTTTTTTTTCTCTAATTCAGTTAGTTTTAATTAGTTTTTAGAGCAGGTTTGCTAGTTACCTCTACCAGGAGGTATTGTGGTCACTTTGCTTTGTGTGCATGCGTGTTTGTTTGTTTGTTTGTTAGCAAGATAACTCAAAAAGTTATGGAGGGATTTTCATGAAATTTTCAGGAAATGTTGATACTGGCACAAGGAAGAAATGATTACATTTTGGTGGTGACTGGGGGGGGGGGGGGGGGGTCACCACCAAAATTTCATCATGAATAAAAGAGTGTTAAATAATAACAAATGAAATATAAACAAAAAACAAAAATAAACCTCCACAATTTACATTTATACATTTGTATAAATACCTAAGAATATTGATACAGTACTTTTTAATATCGATACAGTATTGTGAAATGAAATATCGCGATATATTGCAGAACAAATATTTTCTTACAGCCCTATTGAAGACTGGAGGATACGTTTCAGGTCTGAGTCACAAACATTGACTTGAATCTGGTGAATGATTCTGCATCAACGTATGAAGGAAAAGTCTTTACATTCATGAAAACATGAGTTACATCCACAACAGAAGGAAAACTACACTAACACCCTTCACCCAAGTGAGGACAGAATGCATTTAACATTTGACCTAGAACCAAAACTACTGTACAGCAGAAATACTTATTCCAACAGAAAACATCCAATGAGGAGAAAGAGGCTGCATGTGGTGGAATTCACTGAACTGTTCTGTCAAGACGACAGTGTTAAATCTGCATCAGATTCACAGATAAAGAAGGGAATATTCAGACATTTGGATCCAAATTGACAATAAAAACCATCAGAGTCCTGCACATGTGGAGTTAAGCTGGTGGCACCAGTGAAATGAAGGCCATGGATTAAATTTTGGTGGTGACCCCCCCCCCCCCCCCCCCCCCCCAATCACCACCAAAATGTAATCATTTCTTCCTTGTGCCAGTATCAACATGTCCTGAAAATTTCATGACAGTTCCTCCATAACTTTTTGCATTATCTTGCTAACAAACAAACAAACAAACATGCATGGGGGGCAGATCTGTCTTGGTGGAGGTCTGCGCTCTCCGAGCGCTTTTCTTGTTTTTATTAGTTTTTGGGTTTTTTTTCTAATTGCTTAGTTTTAGTTTAGTTTTAGTTTTGTTGTATCTTTTATCTTCTTCACCGCCATATTCAAATAAATCCCAGACAGGACTCTGCGGCTTTGGTCTCCATGTTTCCAGGTACAGTGGGGACCGGAAGACGACTCTAAACCAAGTGTCGGACTGTAAAGTGTCGTATGGTGCCAACAGCTAAAACTGCTGGAATGAAATAAATCGATTTTGTATCAGTCCAACACTGACAAAAAACAAAAACAGGGAATTTTATCCATAATTTTTAGCTGTTTCAGTTAGTTTTGTAAACACACAATACAGTTTCAGTTAGTTGTCATTTTTTTCTTTTAATTACAGTTTTTATTTATTTCAGTTAACGAAAATGTTTTACAACTCTAGTTTTTGTCATTTTGTTAGTTTTCATTAATGATAATAACCTTGGTTCAGACTGAGAAAAATACATGACAGGCTTTAATAATATGAAGAGAGGTGATCAACACGCACATCCAGAAAATGAAGGGAGTGCAGGATCCAAAAAAATTTGATGAAAAGAAATAAAGTAAGGTCCGCACAACCTGTGGAGGTTCTTGATCACTGTAGATACATGAACCTAGAGGCATTTACCAGTAACCTGGTCACTGTAGCCTCATGAACTTGTATGAACTCTAAGAAACCTGGTTATTGCAGTTACATGTACTTGTATAATGTAAAGAAATTTGGTTAATATCTGTTTGTATTTGCATGAGTTTAAAGTGGCTGAACCACTGAATTGATATACATTTAAAACATCTAATTGATAACTTTATATGATTGATTGTAAATTCAGAAAGTTTACATTTTGTTTTGCTTTTCCAAGATGTCACGCATCACATGTCACGTGACACTCCAATCAAGCACTCACAGGTTGTGTGGATCTTACTTTATTTCTTTTCAGGCTTTAATAATATCACATTTACTTAAAGAGTCAAACTGCTGAATAGGGCTGTGTATTGGCAAGAATCTGGTGCTACAATACAAATCACAAAACTAGGATCACAATACGATATATATTGCAATATATCACGATACTGTTAACAAGGCGATATTTATTGTTTTGTTTCTTTTTTTAAAAAGATTATTTCCTGGAAAAACTTATAGTGCAGCATTTGGATGAATAAAGTTTTAACATGCGGCTTTAGAAGTACAAAAAAAACCCAACAACACACAAATAAATAAATAAAGTTTTACAGACATTGAAGTTGAAGATCTAGGTCAGTGTGTCTATAGGCCCTTTCTCACCAAAAGCCCAGGAACTTATTTACCAGGAACTTATTTGGGGTAAAAAAGTTCCTGGTCATTGCATTTCCACTGCAACCCAAAGTTCAGCGTAATTTATTCAGATCAGGTTGAGGAGCAGTAACAGAACCTGTAGTCCAGTTCATGTCCATTCACAAACTAACCTCTAGTTCAATAGAATGACACAGTACTGTAAGTGGACGGTTTGGGTTTAACATTTTACTGTTTGTTGAATCACTTAATCCATCTGGAATACATTTTAAATGAAGTTAACCATCATTACATATCCTTAATTACTATTTAAAAACGGTAGAACATTTTCAACTTCTCATTCCTTAAAGCTATACCGTATGATGTGGCATTTTTACACTTTTCTTTTGTCATCTTAAAATGCTCCTAATAAGTGTGTGTCAAACTAAAATGTAAAAGAAATCCACCAGGTATTGAAACTCAAAAATGTTTAATTCTCATATATTTCTGATAAAAGTCTGACCAATCATTTTAGTCGGTCCGAATAAAATAATTGGCCGAACCTGACTGAGCCTCCTGTCAATCATCCATTACGGCCGTCCAGCATCTGATCCATTATCGCCGTCTTACATCCGACATGTGTCCCTCTGAATCTGACGCTTCACTGGCGCTGCTTCTCCTGTCACTGACCACAGTCTACTGTCTAGGATGTGTTTGGATAGAACTGACATGCACATGTGGAAGGGAAAAACTGATTTATGAACAGAAACGACAACTGAGGGGAAGAAACAGGAGTCTGATGAATGAAGGATGGAGATAAAAGTCCGGAAGTCAGCTGTACTGGACTGAACAGGTCTGCATAAAGTTCAGTTTTTCTGACGGTGGGACTCATACAGGTACATGTACATGGTGTCACACATGTAAGATGATGTAGGATGATAATTGTATGGACTATGGAACTTCAAATGTCCACGGAAAATTTGCGGAGGCCGCGCGTTCACAGTGCGCGCGCCCATCCCCTGGGCACTGCAGTGAAGACCCTGACCCAGTACTGCACAGACCAGGTCTACTGATAGACCAGGTCTACTGATGGAACAGGTCTACTGATGGAACAGGAGCCGTGGGCCCGCGGCAGGTGGATGATGCATCTGATTACTGAGGGAGGGGTCCGCGGACACGCCAAAACGGACCGGACCTCCGCCTCTGCTTCCTCCTCCGTTTCCATCGCGCATCAGATGAGAGGAGGAGAGAGGAGGAGGAGCCTCAGAGCTCAGGCAGCGGGGAAGGGGGCGGGGCTTTGGAGAGAGGCGGGTTGTTCATGTTCAAACTTTTACTAAGTGCTGTGAGAAATGCCACATCGGTAGGTATAGCTTTAAACTAAATCACATCTAACTTTCAGTATGATGGATGGTTCTGTTTCATTTCTATTGTTTTGCAGATATAGTCCAGGTTCAACCTAAAGTCAGACACATTTACTCAAATGCCTGTATTTAATTCAACTGCATATTGCTTATTAAAGTACTTATACTCTACTTATATTTTGATGCCTTGTAAATGAACAGACAGTATTAGGTTAGATTTTTTTTTTTAATTAAAAAATGAAACAAAACAAAAGGTGGAAAAAAAACAACAACAACAAAAAAAAAAAAAACAAGGTGCCTTGAGATTAAAAGGGAAATAAGCATGTGTTAAAGGTTCGGGCTTCTGGACCAGTGTGTGGACCAACTGGTCCTGGACAGTCTGTCTGGAACTCCATGGTCCTGGTCCCTTTTTCACTTTCCTACAAGAAAAGTAATAAAAATGCTGAAACGAATAACAGAACACATGATGACAGATTCCTACCAGTGTGATGTGACATGTGACCTGTCTGACCTGGGTCGTTGTAAACAGCAGTAGACGATGGACCAGGACACAAACGAGCCGCAGGTTCAGAAAAAGAGGCGAGTCCATCCGGTCCATTTCAGGTGGAAATCACAAACATACAGAATAAATCAGTGTTCAGCTCAAGGCGACAACATGATTGCATTCAGTTCTGTGATTTAGGTTTAGTGTCAGACTGTTGACCAGTTAGCATTAGCATTAGGTTAACCGGACTTCACTTTTGACTAAACAGCTGATGCTGCTGACTACTGCTACAGCATGGAACCAACTAAACAGAGAACATTTCTGTCATATACAGACCATTGGTTTGTTCGACAGTCGGATCCACTGCGACCGTTGTGGTCCTTTAGTTTCTTTTAATCCTGCATCAGTATCTTCTTCTTTTCTCCTATTTCTTTAAGCTTGTGTCTTACATTTGGCTCTGACAGCTTTTACCTGAACCTCGCTTGTTTCGTGTCGGCGATTCAAAGTCCATCTGAATTTCCTCATCATCCGTCCACTTGTTGTAGCTTCTCTTTTGGTCCATTTTCCAAATTATCAAAATACAAAGCTTGTGGAAATTAAATGAATGAATTAAAATATTGGCGGTGAACAGAATGTGGAAATGCTGCCAGTCTAGTCCACCACTCTGTTCTGCATCACACAGCTCCGCCCCTTAAAGTTCTTGGTAATCTGGAAAGTACTACCTCCCTACCAGGAACTTCTTTGGGGTAAATTTGGGACTGGGGGAAAGTCATTTACCCGGGTAAATTTCGGTGGAAACGCACCGGGAACTTTGAAAGTTCAGGGTAATGCACAAAGTTCCTGCAAAAGTTCCTGCGGTGGAAAAGGGCCTTATGTCATTGTACTGATAAAAACAGCGCTTTTATTCATTCCATGTTTTCTTTTGTCTGTTTTAGTCACATGACACACACAGGAGTTAGGACTGGATTGAATAACGACTGTTTTGGATGACTTTGGATGGTCAAATCATTTTTTTTCCCCATGACTGTAAATTCATTGTGGTGTGGATGGGCTCTAGGTTTCACTTCTTATCAATAGAAGCTGTTTAACAGTAACACAGAATAAAGGAAACAGACAAAGCAGTGTTTGTTTTTTTTGGGTTTTTTTTTTACAGATAATGGTGTAAAAGCAGGCGGTATGACCACTGAATACAGGGCTTATTTAGTTTCTGGTTCTCATCTACCATTACTCAACTCTGTGGAAGCTGTCTGATAGGTTTGTACTCAGACTAATGCTGCCTTCAGGTGCTGTTGGGAAGATGATCCTTTCCACTTGAGATTCTAAATTACCACTGTGTTGTTTTGAAATGATAAATGGCTGAAACACACTTTATCATAACCTGCTATTTGGGTAAAACAGTTCTGGACACATTTAATTTATCTGCAAAAGCATTTTTTGATTTGTTGTTTTTGTTTTTTTTTTGTAAATTGTGTATAAATGTGTAAAATCATCCGTTAACAGCAGCAGAATGTTAATACAAGCATCGTTTATCATTAGATGTGATGAATTACTCATTTCTCTCTGTCATGCTGAAAAGGTCAAAGGTTATTTTCATCTGTGCAGCTCCTGTATTATAATGTTTCCCAGTTCTCCAGTGAAAAATGTAACATGAGGGGGCCTTCATGTGCACTTTTCCAGTTCCGAACTAGAATTTACCATAACTCCTATAGCATGTGAAGGCAGGATTATAGCTACAGTCTTTGATGTTTTTTATTTCATGAAGGAAACAATAGCCTCTTTTCCACCAACGTTCCCAGGAACTTTATCCAGGAATGTATTTACGTGGATAAACGAATCCCAGGTAATCTGTGTGGTTTGGATTTTCCACCTCTGGAAATTCACTCAGATCAGACTCAGGCGTTTCCAGTCGTCGACTTGGATGATAATCTGTAAATGTGTTGTTGTTCGATCCAGGTTTATTATCCACAGTGGATTCAGATGGACTCAGAAGATGAAAATGGACTTAGAGGAGACGAATATTTGACAAGTGTTGGTGTTCGTTGTCTAATTTTCTTAGTTTTTCTTCTTTTGCTCCATTTTTCAAATGATCCAAAAACAAACCAAATGCATCTGGTAGAAATGGAATAAACCAGTTCAGACACCATTGGATTAACCCTTAAAGACCCAAACGTCCACCTTTAACCCTTAAAGACCCAAACGTCCACCTTTAACCCTTAAAGACCTAAACGTCCACCTTTAACCCTTAAAGACCCAAACGTCCACCTTTAACCCTTAAAGACCTAAACGTCCACCTTTAACCCTTAAAGACCCAAACGTCCACCTTTAACTCTTAAAGACCTAAACGTCCACCTTTAACCCTTAAAGACCCAAACGTCCACCTTTAACCCTTAAAGACCTAAACGTCCACCTTTAGCCCTTATAGACCCAAACGTCCACCTTTAACCCTTAAAGACCTAAACGTCCACCTTTAACCCTTAAAGACCCAAACGTCCACTTTTAACCCTTAAAGACCTAAACGTCCACCTTTAGCCCTTACAGACCCAAACGTCCACCTTTAACCCTTAAAGACCTAAACGTCCACCTTTAACCCTTAAAGACCCAAACGTCCACCTTTAACCCTTAAAGACCTAAACGTCCACCTTTAGCCCTTACAGACCCAAACGTCCACCTTTAACCCTTAAAGACCTAAACGTCCACCTTTAACCCTTAATGACCTAAACGTCCACCTTTAACCCTTAAAGACCTAAACGTCCACCTTTAACCCTTACAAACCCAAACGTCCACCTTTAACCCTTACAGACCCAAACGTCCACCTTTAACCCTTAAAGACCTAAACGTCCACCTTTATTCCTTAAAGACCCAAACGTCCACCTTTAACCCTTAAAGACCTAAACGTCCACCTTTAACCCTTAAAGACCTAAACGTCCACCTTTAACCCTTACAAACCCAAACGTCCACCTTTAACCCTTACAAACCCAAACGTCCACCTTTAACCCTTACAGACCCAAACGTCCACCTTTAACCCTTAAAGACCTAAACGTCCACCTTTAACCCTTAAAGACCTAAACGTCCACCTTTAACCCTTACAAACCCAAACGTCCACCTTTAACCCTTAAAGACCTAAACGTCCACCTTTAACCCTTACAAACCCAAACGTCCACCTTTAACCCTTAAAGACCTAAACGTCCACCTTTAACCCTTATAGACCCAAACGTCCACCTTTAACCCTTACAGACCCAAACATCTGAACGATGTTCAGAGGCTCCGTAGTTACCATGGAAACACCGTCATCTTCTACAACATTGATTCACCAGTAAAGACAGATTGGACTGAAAAAGACACTGTTTATTCAGTTTTTATCTGTTTTTTTTAATATAATATATATATGGAATTTACTCTGATTTTTCATGAAAATCTAAATCAAATATAGGAAAATACATGATTTAGAGCGGAAAATTCAAAATAAAGAGGATAATATTATGATAATTGGTAATAAATCACTGAAGAAAGGTTAAATAAAAAGAAATATTCATCTGGGAACAGACCCAAAAGCAGCTCTGGGTCTTAATGGGTTAAAGGTGATAGGACCAGGTTCTTCCACTTTAACAGTCTGCATGTACATGGTCATCACACAATGAATGAATGAATGTGAATGTGATGCCAGCGTTTTCTCATCTCTTCATTTCCCACACAAACCAGAGATTGAAAAATGTTCCCTTTAGCAGGTTATTTTCTTTTTTAATCACCGTTTCTCTGACATAAAAGCACTTTATGAGTGAATCAGCGGCTTCAACGTAGAGAAAATGTTCACTTTGCAAAATACCTGTTGGTGTGGACAGAATGGAAGTCAGTTTACAGCTCAAATAACACATTTCAGTGCAACTTAAAGGCTGGGTTTATTTACGTTGCCCGTGGACTGGGTTGGAATTAATCAAGACTAAAAGCTTGCAGCATCAACAAATCTAAAAACATGGATGGAACTTTGATGGAGATTAAATAATTAGTCTAAATTGTGTTTTCTCCTGCTAACCTCAGTGTTCTTTCCATCTCATTATTAGGGGTGTAAGAAAATATCAGTTCTGCAATATATCATGATATTTCATTTTTACAATACTGTATCGATATTAAAAAGTACTGAATCAATATTTTTAGGTATTTATTCAAATGTAGATATTGTGGGGGTTCATTTTTGTTTTTTGTTTTTCTTTATTGTTTATATTTTATTTGTTTGTTACCTCTGCCAAGAACGTTATGTTTTTGCTGGCATTGGTTTGTCTGTCTGTCCGTGTGCAAGATAACTCAAAAAGTTATGGACGGATTTGGATGAAAATTTCAGGAAATGCTGATACTGCCACATGGAACAAATGATTAAATTTTGGTGGGCACTGATCTGCCTTGGCGGAGGTCTGCGCTCTCCGAGTGCTTTTCTAGTTTAACACTGTTTTATTAAATAATGGTTATTTAAAGCATCCTAAAAGCACATTTTACTGTCTGAGAGGCAGATGGTAGTTCCTTTGTCGGGACTGAACTAAAATAATGTTCTGATGTTAGTTCTGAACTAATAGAATATGAACATTTGAACAGGATCTTAAAGGTCCCGTATTATGCAAATCTGACTTTGTGACAGTTTTCTTACAGTAGCGTGTATTGCAGTAGCCACATTATGAGGTTAGAATTTGAAAACTGTCTGTTTCCTCCTGCCTTGCTACACCACAGTTTGTGAAAATGCCTGCTCAAACGGCCGAGTTTAAGTTGGCTCCGTTTATGACGACATAAGTGGATTTAACTCCTCCCCCTGACTGTGCCCCCACCCTCGCAAAGCGAGCCCCGCCCTGGCAAAGTACCTCTTGGACAACAAACATGGCGAAGGCGAGACACGCAAGTTGTGGTGTTGTTGGCTGCACACACCAACACCATAGTTTATTTTTGCTCCCCACTTCCGAGCCTCTCCGTAAAAAGTGTCTGGATTCTATCTGTGATGGTCATGGACCAAACAACATTCCCAAACGCTTGTATGTGTGTCCCCGGCATTTCACGGACGAGTGTTTTTTAACATGGGCCCATACAGCTCCGGCTTAGCACAAAGACTCCGAATCCAGAAGGACGCAGTACCAACGCTTCGTGACCCAAGTACAAGTGTGGGAGATGTAAGTTCTTATCATTTTTTTGTATCTTTACTGCATAACCCTACATTACGGATAAGCTGGTGGGTGTTGATGTGTACGTCTAACGTTAGCATGGCAGCTAACATAGCTCGGTTACTGCTGCTAACGTTTGCGTCCCCGTTAACATGCAAGAGCTGATAATATGAAGAGACATTCAACAGAACTACTTTGAACACGGGCCTTTTGTGGTTGGCATCAGTAGAGTTAGCATCAAGCTTGTTAGCAGCTGCCTGCATTAGTGGCGGCAGGCGTCTTTCCGTGTCAGGTCCACGAACCCGACACAACACCGCCGTTTTCCGTCGGGGCTCAATCACGTCTCAAGGCAAAGAAAGCCAGTGTTTGGAAAGACGTTCTGTCTGAGACATGTGTATTGGAGACGAGAGAGCCATGGCTTCACAGTCAACATTAGCGTGTAGTACCGCTAGGGGAAGCCGCGTCCTCTCCTAGAGAGGGGAGGGGGAGTGGGCGTGGACAGATGCGTTCATTTGCATACCCGGAAGCAGGCCCAGAAACGGCCTGTTCTTAGGAGGGCTGGTGAGAGAGACTTTTTCGACCGCTGAAACTCCGAAAAAAGGATGATTTTGGGGCGAACAAACTTAAATACTATGTTTTTGGGCTTCTGAGACCTATATGACGTGACTGAAAAATAGCATAATACGGGACCTTTAATTACTGTAATGTCTGTAAAACAGAATTTCAGTTTGAACACAGGAACATTTTGTGATATAACATTAGATTCTATTGTGATCAAATAAAAACATGTTTAGTATTTGTGCAGATTTCTGGTGTAATTCAATTCTTCAAGGAAATAATCAAAAGAAAAGAAACAAAAAAATTGCCTTTTTAACAGTATTGTGATATATCATGATATATCGTATCGTGATCCTAGTACTGTGATTTGTATTGTATCACCAGATTCTTGCCGATACACAGCCCTACTCATTATACGATAACTGTGCAGCCACATGTTCAACCGCAGCGTTGTTTACAGTCGTCCAAACATCTACAAAACTACAGACTGAAATTTAAAGGAGTCGGCAGTTGATGATGCAGGTTGTTTCTTTTCACGTGTCGTTACAGGACGCGGTGGGCGGTGGACAATCGTTACGGCAACTTTATTAATGTGAAGTGAAACAGTCAGAGGTGTATGGGCGGATGGTAAATGGCGGTAATAGATACCGGCGCACTGGCAGGGTGATATAGATAAAGTGCCCTCAGGAGAGAGCTGAGGCGAGATGGACTGAGACGAACGCTCAGTGAAGGATGTGTCGAAGAAAGGGTTCAGGGGTGGGATGTGTGTGTGTGTGTGTGTGTGTGTGTGTGAGTGGGTGGGGGGGTGAGGGGGGGGGGGTGAGGAGGAAAACCAAAGAGTTTTTATAAAGAGTTTTTATAGAGGCTGAGGTTTATGTGGCCACCAATGTTCTAATAGTTTTGGATTTTTCATTATAGTTTAGTTTTATTTAATTTTGACTTTTTTTCTCTAATTCAGTTAGTTTTATTCGTTTTCAGAGCAGGTTTGCTAGTTTTTATTAGTTTTCATTTTTTTCTAAATGCTTAGTTTTAGTTTAGTTTTATTTTTTCAATGTCTTTTCTCTTCTTCTCCGTCGTATTCAAATAAATCCCAGACAGGACTCTGCTGCTTTCTCCCAACTTTAGTCTCCATGTTTCCAGGTAGAGTGGGGACCAGAAGACGACTGGAAACCACAAGTGACGGACCGTCAAGTGTTGTATGGTGCCGCTAGATAAAATTGCTAGAGCGAAAGAAATTGATTTTGTATCAATTCGACATTGACAAAGACGAAAACGATGGGAATTTTATCCATAATTTTTATCCGTTTTAGTTAGTTTTGTAAACACACAATACAGTTTCAGTTAGTTATCGTTTTTTTCTTTAAAATATAGTTTTAATTTATTTCAGTTAACGAAAATGTTTTTTCAATTCTAGTTTTCGTCATTTCATTAGTTTTCATTAACGATAATAACCTTGGCGCAGACCCCCCCCTCATTATACACTGCCACACCAACAGATCAATTCCACAGGAAACACTGTGAAGCTTTGTTCGAAATATTTGAACATCAGATCCAGTTGAGTTGGTAAAGGCCTGGGGCTCCACCACCTTTTACCGACTTATAAACAGCATGAGTTTAGAACACATACACTTTATTTATATGCATTTATTTAACATAAGTGTATGTACACATGACAGGAAGAGCTTCACAGGGAAAATACACCAAAGAAACATCAACATGCACCATGAACATGAAAATATGAAAGAAAAAAGAAGAAAATGAAAAAAATACAGTAGTAGACTGAGCATAAAAACATTTTTTTTTTCTCTCTGTTCCTTTTGTTTTGTTTGTTTGTGAAGCATCTTTGTCCAAAAAAGCGCTATATAAGTGTGATGTATCATTATTATTATTATTATTATTTTATTTCTTTTAATTATAGTTTTTTTTTTAATTTCACTTAACGAAAATGTTTTTACAATTCTAGTTTTCGTCATTTCATTAGTTTTTGTTAACGATAATAACCTTGGCGGCCACCGGGATGGAGGTAGCAGCAGCAGCAGCAGGAGGATGAGTCACCAGCTCACCCAACAGGAATGACCCCAACACCACCACATGTCTCCTGGGAAATCCTTCAACTGAGATAGTGAAGAAGGGGCAGGAGTGGCCGCCCGCCACCACCGCTGCCTCCGCCACCGCTACAGTATCGACGGCCACGCACTGACATTCCACAACCTTCTTTGTATCCATGGACACAGGGGGGATTATTTATAAGCTTATTAAGCCGTAAATTCTGAAACAGAGGCATATATTAGGCTGCCAAGTTGCCCAGCTGATAAAGTGTAGATAGAAGAAGGCAATCATGCACCTCAGGCTCTGATGAGTGGTGCTGTATTTACTCCAGATGGCGGTGCGTAGGTGAAGTCTTGGCATTGAACTGGTAAGTTTTCAACCACAAACCGTACAGTTGGAACTCCGACACCTACACGACCTTCAAAGGGTTTAATCGTTCTGTTCGACAACTGCCCCATAAACCCCAGCTCCTGTAACCTAATTATAGACGGGAAACGACAGAATCAAGATGGAAACGAGTGGATGAAGGACATGGGGGGGGGGGGCAATGTGATCTGACCGAGATAAGGTCAGAAAACAGAAACGGGTGGATGGATAAGGAAGGAAGGAAGGAAGGAAGGAAGGAAGGAAGGATGGATGGATGGAGTCAGTCCATGAGGAGCTTTTCTGCAGATGACTTCATATTAACTTGTGAATGTGGGCTGATGTTGGCCCAGTGTTTAGGTGTGAAATGTGTCATCTTCAGCTGGACAGTAATTAGCATAAATTTAATCACATGTTGGAGAATTTTAATCAGGAAAAGAGTTTTGTCTGTAATGACAGATGAGACAAAAACTGGATTCCAACAGTGAAAAAAAAGCCTTGAATTGAAATTCAAATTACTGACAGAAACACAAACCTGTTCCAAAATAAAACACGTGTTCGTAGAAGTATTGGATCTGACGAGGACGTTTATACTGATGTTTTAAAGTGCTGACATTTGGGTTAATTATTAAATATGAAGCAGGATTAAGGTGGAGGTGGGACTCAACAGAACCCCCCAGTTCCATCACATTTATTGGATTGAACACAAAATCCTATTAGTGACTGATCGTGCACTTCATGGAAAAGCCCCAGAATGCATTGCAGAGCTGTTACCCCCCATACAGCAGTTCTATAATCCATAATCTAATATGAAGTTCATCTGTGGAATTCACCTTAGACCGTCAGAAATAACAGTCACCTAAAACCTGTTTTTTCTGATTTTCATCTCATGTCTCCTGTTTGTTTTTATGCTCAGTCTACTACTGTATTTTTTTCATTTTCTTCTTTTTTCTTTCATATTTTCATGTTCATGGTGCATGTTGATGTTGTTTCTGTGGTGTATTTTCCCTGTGAAGCTCTTCCTGTCATGTGTACATACACTTATGTTAAATAAATGCATATAAATAAAGTGTATGTGTTCTAAACTCATGCTGTTTATAAGTCGGTAAAAGGCGGTGGAGCCCCAGGCCTTTATCAACTCAACTGGATCTGATGTTCAAATATTTCGAACAAAGCTTCACAGTGTTTCCTGCGGAACTGATCTGTTGGTGTGGCAGTGTATAATGAGGGGGGGGTCTGCGCCAAGGTTATTATCGGTAATGAAAACTAACGAAATGACGAAAACTAGAATTGAAAAAACATTTTCGTTAACTGAAATAAATTAAAACTATAATTTAAAGAAAAAAACGATAACTAACTGAAACTGTATTGTGTGTTTATAAAACTAACTAAAACAGATAAAAATTATGGATAAAATTCCCATCGTTTTCGTCTTTGTCAATGTCGAATTGATACAAAATCAATTTCTTTCGCTCTAGCAATTTTATCTAGCGGCACCATACGACACTTGACGGTCCGTCACTTGTGGTTTCCAGTCGTCTTCTGGTCCCCACTCTACCTGGAAACATGGAGACTAAGGTTGGGAGAAAGCAGCAGAGTCCTGTCTGGGATTTATTTGAATACGACAGAGAAGAAGAGAAAAGATATTGAAAAAATAAAACTAAACTAAAACTAAGCATTTAGAAAAAAATGAAAACTAATAAAAACTAACAAACCTGCTCTGAAAACGAACTAAAACTAACTGAATTAGAGAAAAAAAGTCAAAACTAAATAAAACTAAACCATAATGAAAAACCCAAAACTATTCAAATCTTGGTCTGCGAGCAGGTCAGCCGGTTCCCGTCCTACTTATTCAATAAAAGGGGAGGGGGGTGTGGAGGGGGTGTGGTCTGTGCTGCATGTACGTCACAGTGGATATGCTGAAACTGAACCTCCTCTACGCCTCCTGCTGTTGTGAAGCTCATTTTCCTTTTCCCTCCTGAAACTTCACAAACTTTCCTTTGAGGGGGCAGGACGTTTGTTTATGGGGACATTGCCCCTCCCTAGAACCAGCCCCGAGGCCTTTTACATATTACACAGATGTAACAGGGCCGCACGATTCTGGCAAAAAAATGAATCACGATTTTTTTGCTTTGAATTGAGATCATGATTCCCTGGCACAATTTTTTTCACCACATGTTTCTTGCACCGCTGTCGAGGAAAATGGGTTCTTTTACCTCGGATTCACATCTTTCATATCATTCCGCAAGTAGTCCAGTCACTTATGGTCATGGTTGCTAAGCGACGTCAGCTGATGTGTGAAAGTCTGCAGCACAAAGAAACTTCCCAGCAGCGCAATGGAACTATTTTGATATAAAATTTTTGGAGAGGGCGAGACTTTTGGTTCTTGGTTAAAGTTATCGTCAACGACAAAGAAAAGAAAAGGAGAAGAAGAACAGCAGAAGTCAGAGAAGTAAAAGTGAAAAGACACTTGGATCTGGACGACAGAAAAGAAGACCGACATCCGATGAACTCCACTGAATGTGAACCTTTATTGGACACCTGGTCAGGTGAGTGAGTCTGGCCCCTCCCACTGGACACCAGGTCAGATGGGTGACTCTGGCCCCTCCCACTGGACACCAGGTCAGGTGGGTGACTCTGGCCCCTCCCACTGGACACCAGGTCAGGTGGGTGACTCTGGCCCCTCCCACTGGACACCAGGTCAGGTGGGTGACTCTGGCCCCTCCCACTGGGGTTTTCATCCATTTCACTCTCTTGACTGCAGATGTTCCTCTGTTGTCATTCACTCTTTCTTCACTCAACTGCAGCCGACAGCAGCAGGTCACATGTTCTAAAGATGCTTTACCATAGGAGCGTGAAGTTGGTTCCATTCTCGTAACCAGTTCCGTTTACGGAACCAGTTCCATTAAGGATCCAGTTCTGTTTACAGAACCAGCTCCGTTTACGGATCTCGGAACTGGTTCCGTTTTCAGAACCAGTTTTGTTTACAGAACCACTTCTGTTTAAGGGTCATGGAACTAAACCGTGCTCCGACTTCCAAGCCCCGCTTAGTGCCCTCAAAGCCCCGGCTCTTGTGGGGCTTGGAGCTGCTCTAAACTGCAGTGAACCGTGAGACCAAGCTGCACCTCCACGGACCTCGGATCTAGTTCTGACTAATACTCTCCATCAGGTCCAACCCATAAATTAACACACATTTGCACTTGTCTGCTGTTTATATTTTCTTTAATGCTGGCGAATGTCATTTTATTTGACTTTATTAATGCCAACCCAAACTCCCACGTCGCTGAGTCGTGCCCTGCAGGAAGCTGGGCTCCAGGCTTCTAGCGCTGGCTCCTGCGGGCTCGCCTAAGCCACTGTGACTTGGTACACCAAGCTGCAGTACAGACCGCCAAATCCAGGCTTTTCATCAGCTACCAGCTACATTTAACTTAAACGGACCTCGGAAGTCCAGTTCTGTGCTGGTTATGAATAAGGTTTCTCGGATCTGCTTATTCGGAACCAGTTCCGTTTAAGGAACCAGTTCCATTTAAGGATCTTGGAACCAGCTCTGTTTAAGGATCATGGAATTAGTTTTGTTTACAGAACTCAGAACCAAGCTGTGCTCCGACCTCCAAGACCTGCTTCACCCGCATCAAGCCCTCCATGCCCGGCTTCTGTAGGGAACCAGCTCCATTTTTGGAACTCAGAACTGGAACCAACTTCACGCTCCCCTTTACCATTGGTTGAGGGAGATGGAGGCGGTTCTGCATTTGTGGGCGTTTGTTTGTAATGCAGTCCTGAAATAAAATGCTTTACCATCCGTGTTTAGAAATGAGATCGTGTACATGTGTAAATCGAGATCACAATCTTTTAATGATTAATCTTGCAGCCCTAATACGTATAATAAGTCTAATGCAATGGTGATGATTTCTTGTATCAAATGTACGGTGTGAAATGCTGCCTTGTTTGGATGCATTTCCATTTATGCATCAGTTTGTTTGATCCTAAATAAAAGTATTTCAGTGGACAGAGACACGTCATGACTAAACAGAACTGATGGAAATATGGCCTCCCTGGAACACCTGTAAATTTGTATTTAAGTGACAATTTCATCAAAAAAGTAAAATAACACATATTTAGAGACTGAAATTGGACAAAACCATCTGAGATGAGTCATGTCAGACAAAAATAACAGGTAGAACTGAACATTACTGGACAAGAACCACAGGTTTATCTTTACATTATTTTGGCCTGTGTTTGTCGACTCCTGCCTGTTACTAGAAAAACTGGTAGATAACCGACTATATAAATGTACATGAACATGTGTAACGACAAGAAAGTTCAGTCCAGTTTAATGTAAAAACAAAAGCCAATGCTCAAAGCAAATTAACAACATAAGACAAACACAAACTAAATGCATATTATTATTTAAAAGAAATACTTATGACACAGTTTTAGTGTTATTTACCCAACGGAGAACGAGTGGGAAGAAGTAAACAGTTAATTATCACAAACTCAAACATCTGAAGAAAAAAGCCTAGACAGATGTGAGTTTAGTGAACACCAGACTTGTGCAGATCTGAAGTCTATAAGATAAAGTGCACTGGTCTTTTAAATACAGCTCATTTCCATAGTAAGTGAAAGACCGTCTTGTACCGAATGTCCGTCTCATTTAAATCCACACTTCCAACATGACGCTGTTGACTTGGCAGTGCGGTTTGTGCTGATGATTTTAAATTATACATTTACGTCTCATTTCCAACAGTTCAGCAGCTGCAACATCCACACAATCTGCATTTTAATCAGCACAGATGTGAAAGAAATAGATCTGCACGTCAGAGGTCATGGTAACCAGAAATGTTCCTTCATTAACGGATTTTTGAAAAGATGATGGAAAATTCCTTCATTTTGACAGATTTAAATACTGTTACTAAAGTGGAAATTTTGACTCCCAGAGTATTTGTATGCATGAACTATAAAGGGTTAATCAGTCATCGTTAACTCCTGTCTCATTGTTTAACTGACTTTAGCCAAAACTGATGCTACTTTGCTAGCGCAAAATGTCAAGACAGCCGAGTCTCCTTAGTTAGTTTAAAAAGCCAAGTAAATGTGATGGCATTGATAAACGTAGTGAAAAGAGGGACTGATGCAGTGGAGGATGAAGGACAAGAACGTAATACTGATAATATTTATCAGGCAGCAACAACTATAACAACTACAGTCACTGCAGCATTGAGATGTTTCTGAACATTAACCCTCAAAGTCCCAAACAGCCACTGGAAACTATACTGATCTACTGATCTAAACTGTTTAATTCCTGTTGAGCCACTAATCCTATCAATCCATGTCAATAATTGGTGTAAAATACAGTTCTTCATCTTTTCATGGTCATCAGATATGACCATATTTGGACGTTCAGAGCCTCCGTAGTAACCGTGGAAACACTGTCATCTTCTACAGCATTGATTTACCACTAAAACCCATGGAGTTGGATCAACGCCAGTGGATGGACACATTGAGTTTATGTCTAGATAATGATCTATTTTGTTGAGAAAAGTCCCCATTCCCTCAGTTCATCTGTTTTTAATATAATAATCCTCAACTTTAATCTGAGCTTTAATGAACATCTACATGATCAGTGAATTATATTTTGGAAAATACCTGATTTTCACAAAAAAAACCCCCACAAAATACAGAGGATAATACTATAATAAATCCTGGTAAATAATTGAAGAAAGGTTAAATATAGAGAAAAATGTCATTTCGGAGCTGGCACATAAGTAGGTCTGGGTCTTAATGGGTTAAATACTACTAAACATGTCTCATTATCATTAAAAATTAAATATGAAATGATGGATAACAATGTGTTATGACAGAATTTTTACAACCATGTCTGTCAAAATGACGGACAATAAAACAGTGTAGCACAAACTCTGCTCCACGTGGACATATTCATATATTGACTGTAGGACTCCAGTGCAGTATGACGCATGGTAAAATCTATTAAGCATTACTGTCACTCAGCGGTGACAGGAAATTATTTAGGAATCATATCGCAGCCTAAAGAAAAGGGGCCTTCCTTCCTAATCAGATTAAACCTAGAAAAGTCTCCGGCAGCAGCAGCCTCAGTTCGGCTGCCAGCAGGTACTTGATGCCAGCCGTGCAGCACATAAGGTTATAAGCCACCGTGACACTAAGCCCGCATTAAAGAACGGTTGGCTGCAACAGTTCAGATAGAGGGAATGAGTCCTGACGTGCCAGATCACTGTCCAGATTCAGACTCGTGTCAAAGAGAATTTTTCAGTCCATGTCAAAGGCCACATTACTTTGGATAGAGTATCGACTGCGTGTTCTGTGTTGGGAGGGAAATGCTGAAAGGACTTGGAGAACATACAGTCTATATTAGGGTTGGGAATCTTAGTTGTAAGGCCGATACGATACACATCTCGATACAGCATCTCCGATCCGATATATTAAAGATACGTGTATGGCATCTCGCAATGCGATGTGATACGATTCATACCCAAATCACGATACAGAGCGACTAAGCACATTCTGATTGAACACATTCATTCTGGTAAAAAAAAAAAATGCAGTGCAATTCAATGACCTGATTATTTACTTATCAAATAAGACCATGACTTTTTACAAAGTTCTTTAGTTCAGTTTCAGAACATGTGCCTCACATTCAGTCAGGTGAAAACGTTAGGACTTTGTTTCCAAAGTTGTTTCTCTGCTCTGTTTCTAACACTAAACTTCTTACTCCCTTGCCGAATCAGTGTCATGTAATGTATTTGTAATGAAGGTAAAACAGGAAAAAGGTTCTGTCACTTTAAGAGACACCTGTGTAAGGTATTATGGGATGCGCTGTTGGATATGTATGACACTGTTAAAGGAACTATCTGTGGTATGTACTGCAGTATTCAGTACAGCTGATATAGTAAGAAGTACCCGTTCATAAACCACATGTGTTCTCCTCCTTCTATGTCTGTCACATTCACATACAGACAGTAAAGTATTTATGGGCGGGGCTTGTGTCACAGTCCATCCACAGAGCTGAGACTGTTAGTGTGCAATGTACACATCTGCGCACGTTAACGTGGGTCTGAAGGAAAGAAAAACTTTACCCAAATAAAGAGTAACACTTTTAAATGCAAGTAAAAATATATTACATTGAACGGATCAAATACAAACATTCAGTAACCAATGCAGTGTGTATCATTTCAAACTTTTCATTCACTTGCAGCTTCTCTGCCGGTGCACTGGGATCGTGCACACGCGTGTCGGCGTATCGATGCGTATCGGATAATCTTCCCATCCGTAGTACATATATATAAATACACTGACTGGAGTACTCAGCTGGTGATTATGTGTGCACAGTGAGCTGTGTGTGATCTCCATATGGTGTGTGAGGTAAACAGGGTCTTTTTCCTGGAGAACGGAGGCTTTGTTGTTCCAGCGCTGACAGTCTCCGTAAGCGACGCTGGCATGTCAACAACAGCAAGGAACTGCTGCCAATGTGAACGGGACGCCGAGCGGCTGGTCTATCTATAGTCTACCCTATACATGACCTATATGCAGCCACGGAGCGGCGTTTGATATGATGTTTGTGAATGATGAAACCAGGATACAAGCGTTGAAAAAGCACGAGTGTTGAAGCTGCTGGAAGCAAACATTACATCTGATTAAAATACAGAGGACGGAGCTGGAATCATGAAAAGAAAACAGAAGCAGAGGGGAAGGAAGGCATTACATCTACACAGAAATAAAGTCTAACACCAGTTTGGAAGGCTCTACACTGACGTCCTGTGAGCTTTGGATGGATTTGAAGGCCCTTTTATTGGTTTATGAAGCTGTTAATGGTCCTAGTCCTGTTTATTTATCAGATGGACTTTTATGGTCTGGAGCCTCTAGAACCATCAGGTCTTCAGGTAACTGCCTTTAAATCATCCCTAAAGTTAGAACAAAAACCCACAGTGAGGACCACTGACCTGAAGACCACAGGCCTAAGGACCACAGACCTGAAGACCACAGGCCTGAGGACCACAGACCTGAAGACCACAGGCCTGAGGACCACAGACCTGAAGACCACAGACCTGAAGACCACAGACCTGAAGACCACACACCTGAAGACCACACACCTGAAGACCACGACAGTCAGAGCCAAAGGGAGAACCTCCTAACCTAACGTTAGCTAGTGAACAACTTCATTAGCATTGACGTAACGTTAGCTTAGCCTTGACATTCAGGGGCTGTTTACATGTAGCTTGTTATCTGGAAAAAAAGAGTTTTCTCTGCATTTGTGCCTATCGTTTACACAACAATGATGGCTGCGCCCACTGAAAACGAAGGTTTCTGAAAACTCTGACGAAAGTGGAGATTTGTGTAAATCTGGGTTTTCCTGTTGGGGTGTATTCCGGTAAAACAGATGGACGGGTATCACCCACAGCCCTTAGATAACAGTATTTTACGGCTCTGGATGATCACTATGAGAAGGAAAGCTCATTGGTCTTTGGTTGTGTATTCTGCATAGTGATTGTTTAACCGGCCTAAGCTTCTTGTTACCCCGCCTACTTATATTTGGCTGTGTGTAGGGGTGTAATGATATGAAAATTTCATATCACGGTTATTGTGACTAAAATTATCACAGTTATCATTTTCATCATGGAATAGTTGAAATTGTGCTCAAAATGTTCAAAAAGTACAAATACACACAATGAAATAATTTAATAAAGTTGTATTTTGAATAAAAATAAATAAATAAAATAATAGGCACAATGTACTTTCTGTTGGCAGAAACATTCAAATGTTAACATGTAAACATCAAACATACAAATGTGCATTAAAGATGGAACTTTATGGACACTGTTTGACCATTTTCCATATGAAGTTTGAGCTGTTTTAGTGTCTTTTTCAGAGAGAGAGAGAGAGAGAGAGAGAGAGAGAGAGAGAGAGAGATAGATAGTCTCTCTCTGTGTGTGCTTGGACCGGGTCTCTCTCTCTCTCTCTCTCTCTCCCTCTCTCTCTATGTCTTTCAAAGTGCGGTAATCAAACACGGTTATGATAATTAGAATTTAAATGGTAATACTAACCGTTGGGAATTTTACCGCAGTTTATCGTGATACCGGTAATCATTACATCTCTAGCTGTGTGAAAAAGAAGATCTTTTTCTGATGGGGGGGGGGGGGGGGGGTGTTGTCTAAATATGAGACTGGGCTGCTCAGTAACATAGATCAGGTTAGTTGAGTCTCCGCCCCCTCTACTCTGTCATCAGCACTAACCAACTGTCCATGAGATCAAATCCACCATCCTCCTGGATTTATTTGTCCAACTGGAGACAACTTAGCGTGCTGCTACGAGTGTGCCCCCCCCACACAAAACAGTCGGCCATGTTGAAGACATCAGAAAAGTCATGAAAAAAAGTCAACTATTATTTTCTGACAGATAAACAGTGAATGGGGTCAAATTGAAGATAATACAAGGGTTAACTACGCACATATTCAACTCTGTGAAAATGTTGCAAATAGGCCTGTAAATGTGGTGGTTAGACGTATGATGACTGTGGCTGTAATGGTCTGTTTTATGTGCGAGGGCTTCGAAAGTTCTCCAGCAGTGAGAGTCCTAAAACTAGGCTTGTGAAAAATTCAGAGGGGCAGGATTAGTCATGACTGAAGATCTGTGGCCAGACCAAGGCTTTTCTTCTTCCTCTGAACTGGAGGAGGCTCAGACTCTGAGGTCGAAACGCCACCATGAATATGGAACAGCTTTGTGGAAAGAAAGAAATAAACCAACCAAATAAGTGAAAGGCTAATCTGGTGTTCTTTGGGAGCATGTGCGATAGGACTAATGGGCGGTGTTCTTTATGGTAAATGGTGATTTAATGAGTTCTGTCAGCCTGACTGTAATGTGTGTACCAGTCATTATGGCTGACAGTGATGCGCTTGTTAACTACATCCACAAATTACACTCCTCCTGCAGCATCCTAACAGCAGTCATGTCAGCGTCTGCAACAATTAAATGCTTTCCAAACAGCGGGAAGACTTCATTAATAAACAATTACTGTATTATTTTATGACCAGATAATATGAATGAACCAGTTTTGGTTTGTGTTGAAATGATCCATGTACACTTAACAACAGGAAGTACTCACATATATTCTGTAAAAAAAAAAAAAAAAAAAAGTCTGGTGTAAAAACTGTACTTTAGTAGAAATCAAACTGTTCATAATTAATGTAGCTGCTGCTAAAAAGGGGTTCAGAGTTAACAGACTACATACAGGGCTCTGGATGTGACAAAATGATAAACTCTGCTCATTTTTCAAGTGTTTTGCTCATTTTCTCTCCACTTAGAAATATTTATCCACTTTAATATCATATTTCAAGGTTTATTGCCTCCTTTTTTCCTTTTTCAAGTATTTTGCTAATTTTTTTTGTTATTTTACAAGTTTTTGTACATTTTATCCAATGAATACCTAAGGCAAAACCATATTTTAGACCAATTCTTTCCATGTATTGACAGGATTAGTGGATCAACAGGTATTAAACAGTTGCATCAGTCGATGGTTCTGGTCAGTGGTGGATATTTGGGTCTTTAAGGGTTAATGTTGGCAGTAAAATATGAAGTCACTGCCTGACTTAAAAAAATAAAAATGGCCAGAGGACTGTGGCTTTGTCTATTTCCACAGAGCCAATCAAATATTAGCATTTGTTCTGTGACAATGAACAGGAACAACATTTTCATGGATACCGCTTCATGAGGCCAGTCCACTACAGTTTACTATGGTTTGGGCCTTTGGTCACATGACAACGGTGTTGTCGGTGCCTGAAACGGTATTTTTGGAGAATGGGTCCCAGAGCGTAAACATGTCCCAGCGTCACCCTGGTGTTGGTGTATGGATAGGACCAACACCACTGGATGGAAACCATGACAACAACAACAATAACAACAACAACAACAACAACAACAGAGCTGTGTTTGTGCTGCAGGAGCAGCAAAGTTTATTAACACGACTACAACTAAACCTGCTTTCTTCTTCTTCATCTTCTTGTTTATATTTGAACTCAGTGTGCTGAAGAACAAGGACCTCCTGCACATGCTCAGTGCAGTCTTGTGTGGTTTGAGCACATCCTGCCATTGGCTCTGTCTGTGTTTGTGTACAGCGCAGTGGCGGCTGCTTGTCCTTCAGACAGGGGAAGCTCATTGTCGGCTTGCATCAAAAAAAATTGTCAAGTTATTTAAACATACATTCGGCCCTCCGTTCCTTTTTAAGAAAATGCTCAGTGACCTTATCGTACCAAGTAGGCGTCTTTTCCAGGGACTGGACCAGTGTCCTCTCAATGTCCAGCAGAGCTGGGCTGCTTAGATTGCCTTGGCCCATTGTGTTGTGGGTGTAAGACTTCAGCTTTTTTAAACTACAGATGCTCCTTTCACTCCGACCTAGCCGACAGTTTGATTGATTTAACTATCTACAAAACGATATTAAACTCGAACAAGAAATGATCAAATTATGTAACTGAAACAAGAAAATGCTGAAATTATGTTAAATTGAAACAAGAAAGTACAATGAGTGTGTTTTATTTACAGTGCAAGAAATGAATGAGTAATTTTGTAGTAGTTTCTCTCTTGATTTCACAGCAGAATGTGCGATGGTATTAAACTGAACTGTGTCAGTGAAGGAGTAGAGCTCAAAATAGCTGTCAATCAAACAGGATTCAGCCTTTCAACTGATCATCCAATCAACACGTGGGATTCTGGCGTCCAGCCTGGCCGAGCTCCACCCACAGCTCCATTCACCCCCAGAGATGCCCGGCGTCCGGGGGCGGGACAACATCGTGGCATTTATCCAATTACCGTCCAGTTTTGAGGTAATGAAAAAAACTGTTCCACTTAGTCGCATTGAAGCCCAGAGATGCCCGCAGTCTACGGACAAATGCACTGAGCAGAGATCGAATGAGAAAACAGAGACGCGGGAATGGAGGAGAAGTGAACAACATCGCGTCCGTTGATTTGTGATAAAGCTGATTCTGAACAAACTCGTCTTTGAGATGAACATGTTCTAACACATTTGTAGTCAATAAAATGTCACCACAACCGAACATACAGGAGGTCCTCAGGTTACGAACAAGTTCTGTTCCTGCGCTGGCAACGTAACCCAAATTTCTGCGTAAGTCGGAATTAACCCTTTAATACCCCCTGTTCTTAATAATGCTCGCCACGGTCGACCGACTGAAGCCTAAGGCTTTGCTGATGTTCATCGGTGTCTCGCCTTTCTCCAACCTTTTCATAATGTTCAGCTTTGTTTCCATCGTAATGGTTTTCCTCTTGGCTGGACCAGCATCACTAGAAGATCCTGCTTTCTTTTTTGGGGCCATGATGTGAAATAGGAGGGTGAAAAAGGCAAGGATACCGAGAAAATTACGTAGCACAAACACAGACACTCTACACTATGGGGCTGGAGACAAAATGGCGGACGAGACTCAGGCGTCATAAAGTCAAAACAGCGTAGGTCGAGTACCGTGTAACCCAAGGACCTCCTGTATTTAAGCATTTAATTTTCATAATTTTAAGGGAAGCTGAGCTTCCCTTGCAGTCTATGAGAAATCACCACTGGCACAGCGCCACATATAGGTGTGGACTGCGTATGACACCATTGAACCCAACTGGACCATTTCCATCTGGATGCACATATTTATGGAAACCATATGAGTATGGACCACAAACTGTTAGAATCCACTAAAGATCTGGAACTGGTCCCCTGTGCTGGTCCTGGACCCAGACAGACCCATGTGTGATGGTTCTGTCCATAGTAGTGTGTCAGCAGGGGGACAGGGTACCAGTCTACAGAGGACAGAACCAGGACACTGACTGGACCTGAGGGACAGAGACACAGGACAAAGGTAGTCCAACAGGACTGAGGACAGAGACACAGGACAAAGGTAGTCCAACAGGACTGAGAACAGAGACACAGGACAAAGGTAGTCCAACAGGACTGAGGACAGAGACACAGGACAAAGGTAGTCCAACAGGACTGAGAACAGAAACACAGGACAAAGGTAGTCCAACAGGACTGAGGACAGAGACACAGGACAAAGGTAGTCCAACAGGACTGAGGACAGAGACACAGGACAAAGGTAGTCCAACAGGACTGAGGACAGAGACACAGGACAAAGGTAGTCCAACAGGACTGAGGACAGAGACACAGGACAAAGGTAGTCCAACAGGACTGAGGACAGAGACACTTTCAAATAATGGAATAAAAGTACAGTTTCTTGTAAAGGCTCATTTTCAGTTTCCTGTGAAAATGTCTCATTTGTAGTTTCCTGCAGGGACCAGAGCCTCCTTCCTCCAGACACTAACACAGTTTCATTCAAAGTCAGTCATTGTTTTGCGTCAGTGAAAGAAATGCTTCCATATTCCTGCTGGAGATGAGCGTGTGTGTCTTCGGTCATGGAGGTTTATCCTTCCCACAGTAAACAATGACCAGCAGCTCCTTCCGACCCGCTCTTTTCTCCCTCGTCTTCTGAGGTTTGGTCCAACATCCTCTTGGGCGATCCCGTCCTGAAAACCGTTTACTGGCAGTTGTAGCACAGCGTCGGCCTTTGTCAACTGTGTACAGGAGTTGGGAGGCGGCGCTGGGCTGTGGCTGTGGATCTGTGGCGGTGGGCGGCGGCGGCGTCCAGCTGTCTGTGTGATTTAACTGTGGCTGTAAATCAAGTGCGAGTCTCTGCTCGACCAGCCAGCCTCATTTCAATCTCTCTACAAATCACACCACGCAGGCGGCACGGAGGGGGAGGGGCTATAAAACCACCCCAAAATAATCATCCTCCGCAACTCTCTGTCTTATGCTTTCAATTTATTAAACAGATGAAGTGGACGACATCAGTCAATCATAACAGACGCTAAAATACAGACGCATCAGAGCGAAGTTCAGCTCATGAGTCCGTTTCCATTTATCATATAAATCTGAGAACTGGAACTAATCCGATAATTATAAGAATCAGATCTGATGTGTTTACATGCACATCAGAAATGTGATAATCGATAAACCCTGGTTCAGACGTTTCAGTCCATTATCAGATTTATTTCAGAGTTCGTACGTACGTAGACGACAGTAGAATCAAACTTCCTGTTATTGTCTTTCATCCACGTTGTTTGGTATGTTTCATTTTTCCATTCATTCAATTTGTGTTTAATTTTGTTCATTATTTTCTTGAATTCTTGCTTGGTTTAGTTCATTTTTTAATTACTTTACTGAATTAATTTTTTTCCATGACTTCACTGAAGTTTGGTTTGGTTTTGTTCAGTTTTTCATTATTTTATTAAATCTTTGCTTGGTTTTGTTCATTTACGTGTTATTTTGTTCAACTTCTGTTTGGTTTTGTATCGTTTCAGTCTAGTCACTGACTCAAACTTCCTGTTTTTGTCTTCTGCTCACCTTTGACTACGTAACCTCCGTTTTCTACCATTTGAATAGTTTTTCCACATGTCCAGATGGAACAGAACTAAATAAATCAGATTCACCTGTACACATGCAGGAAGACATGGGACAAATCTAGGTCTATTAATCTGATTGATTATAATTCAATTACTGCTGTTTAGGGCTGCACCATTAATTGATTTTACATCAAAATCGGATTTTTTAATTAGGCCGATTTTTTAAAAAGGGAAATCGTCAAATCGATTTCATCTCTCTCATGTCTCTGCACCTCCAGGCTACTGTAGACGGCGATGACGACGACTCCTTCTCCTTCTCCTTCCGGTCCCTGGGTCCAAATCCCTGAACCCCTGAACCCGGTCCATGGGTCCAACCCCTGAACCTGGTCCCTGGGTCCAAACCCCTGAACCCCTTAACCCCTGAACCCAGTCCCTGGGTCCAAACCCCTTAACCCGGTCCTTGGGTCCAAACCCCTGAACCGGTCCATGGGTCCAAAGCTCTGAACCCGGTTTGGACCCAGGGACCAGGTTCAGTTCGGGGGGGGGGGGATCCAGAAGCGTTCCCAGGCTAGACCACAGATAGAATCCCTCCAGCGTGTCCTGGGTCGGTCTCTTCCACACTCGGATCTCCCAGTTTAAATAGAACCACATGTGAATGGAACATCTGACATGGTCCACACACACCTGGCTGATGCCTGTCTGGGACTTTCATTGGTGTCACCTCTGTGGGAACATCAGGGAATTTGTGTGGATTCTGTGACACCATCACAGATTTGAAGTTGGAGCACTGCCCTGCATGGCAGACTGCTCACACAAAACAACATGCTGACTTGTTTTACCCCAAAATCCAAATAACAAATCGAGTTTTTAGAGGAAAAAAATCTGGACTTTATTTTTGTCCAAAATGGTACAGCCATACTGCTGTTTTCTGATCAAACAGACCAGATTAGACTGTTTACATGATCAATAATAACCTGATAAGTCCAGATATCATAGTATTAGTGTGGAGGTAAACGGGTTCATTGTCTTTGCAGGGCGTCATGTTTTATCCTGCGTTCACAGCCAACGCAGAAAACGTTACGCAACATCTGAGGCAGATGTTTGTAGAGGATGAGAAGAAGCTATCTGAAATCCAGGCTGGGAAGAGACTTTTATTTATGATGTGTAAAAAGGGTATTGAATTAGCATATCTCTTGCTGTCAGCCAACCTATGTTGAACTAGATATTAGAGTGAGCCAAAGCCAGGGAGCAGCAACATGATGATTCACTAGCAGCAGATTAATTCACTCCTCTGTTGAGGGAGTCGCACCAGCGCCCAGGGAAGAAACCCACTATGAAGGCCACACAGACGTGTGACAGAGGTAGAAAAGATGTTTGGAAGCAATTAAGCAGGACCGGGCCGCCCAACGGAGGGAGCTGGTGGTCAATACCAACAACGTCAGCTTTAACAAATAACACCCACAACACTGTAAAGTAGGTCCCTCCTGTGGTGACGCTTTGTTTCAACGCACTTTATCAACAAACAAAATATTTATCATGTGGCACAGAAAGGAACATTTATTAGAAATAAACACGTTTTCCACTGGTGCCGGTGATACATTCTAAGAATTCCAACATTTCAAGTGTAACTGTGTTTTTTTTTTTGTGTTTTTTTTTGCTGCTAATAGCAAAGTCCAGACATGAAGTCAGGGTAATCAGTATTCTTAAGAAACGGTCTCTGGAATTAATGAATTCAGGCAAGCATCCACTTTGTCAAATGGCTTTAATAGAGGGCTTCCCATTTTCATGAATGGTCTGATATAGATTTATTCAGATGGGACTGAGATGGAGTTACTACAGCATAGCAAATCATCTGCTCTACGATGCTACGACCGCTCTCTGCTCCACTTCTAAATTGTTTTTTGGGGGCACTTATGCTGTTCTGTATTTAATGGCATTCATATCTGGGAGATCATTGTGTTGCATACATTCATGGTCCGGTTTGTGGACAGAACGTGGGTTTATATCCTAAGGACAGCGCAAATTTTACTGAGTTTGCAACAGTTTAGTGATGTTTCCATTCCTGATGGCTTTGACCCCTGATGTGGATGTTGGTTTTCAGGGCATTTTCACACAGCATACTCGCGTTCGAATCCGACTACGCTGGAGCCCAATGTTCACTTAATTTTATCCATGTGAATACAACCGTTCTGTGCTCCAGTACCGTACCTGACTCCAGCTGAGAAGGTTGAGAAGTCAAAAGTGTTTGCTCCTGGAGGATTCTGTTGGGTTTCTGTAAATTGGCTTAGAGCACAGGTGTCAAACATGCAGCCCAGGGGCCAAAAGGATCCAATCTGGCCTATGAGATGAATTTACAAAGTGCAAAATGCAAAACTTACCCTGAAGATATTAACAGTCAAGGGCATTAAACTCAAAAATAATAGCATAATAACCTAGAAATAATGACTCCAAATTTTCTTCTTGGTTTAATGTAAAAAAATAAAATAAAAAAAAAAAAAAAAAAAAAAAAAATATATATATATATATATATATATATATATATATATATATATATATATATATATATATATATATATATATATATATATATATATATATATATATATATATATATACACAGTACAGGCCAAAAGTTTGGACACACCTTCTCATTCTTCGCATTTTCTTTATTTTCATGACTATTTACATTGAAGATTCTCACTGAAGGCATCAAAACTATGAATGAACACGTGGAATTATGTACTTAACAAAAAAGTGTGAAATAACTGAAAACATCTCTTATATTCTAGTTTCTTCAAAGTAGCCACCCTTAGCTCTGATGACTGCCTTGCACACCCTTGGCATTCTCCTGATGAGCATCAAGAGGTAGTCACCTGAAATGGTTTTCACTTCATAGCTGTGCCTTGTCAGGGTTACTTAGTGGAATTTCTTGCCTTATTGATGGGGTTGGGACCATCAGTTGTGTTGTGCAGAAGTCAGGTTGATGCACAGCTGACAGCCCTATTGGACAACTGTTAGAATGCATATTATGGCGAGAACCAATCAGCTAAGTAAAGACAAACGAGTGGCCATCATTACTTTAAGAAATGAAGGTCAGTCAGTCTAGAAAATTTCAAAAACTTTGAATGTGTCCCCAAGTGCAGTCGCAAAAACCATCAAGCGCTCCAACGAAACTGGCTCACATGAGGACCGCCCCAGGAAAGGAAGACCAAGAGTCACCTCTGATGCTGAAGATAAGTTCATCTGAGTCACCAGCCTCAGAAATCGCAAATTAACAGAAGCTCAGATTAGAGACCAGATGAATACCACACAGAGCTCTAGCAGCAGACACATCTCTACAACAACTGTTGAGAGGAGACTGCGTGAATCAGGCCTTCATGGTCAAATAGCTGCTAGGAAACCACTGCTCAGGAGAGGCAACAAACAGAAGAGATTTATTTGGGCCAAGAAACCCAAGGAATGGACATTAGACCAGTGGAAATCTGTGCTTTGGTCTGATGAGTCCAAATTTGAGATCTTTGGATCCAACCGCCGTGTCTTTGTGCGACGCAGAAAAGGTGAACGGATGGATGCTACATGCCTGGTTCCCACCGTGAAGCATGGAGGGGGAGGTGTGATGGTGTGGGGGTGCTTTGCTGGTGACGCTGTTGGGGATTTATTCAAGATTGAAGGCAACCTGAATCAGCATGGCTACCACAGCATCCTGAAGTGACATGCCATTCCATCCGGTTTGCGTTTAGTTGGACCATCATTTATGTTTCAACAGGACAATGACCCCAAACACACCTCCAGGCTGTGTGAGGGATATTTGACCAAGAAGGAGAGTGATGGAGTGCTGCGCCAGATGACCTGGCCTCCACAGTCACCGGACCTGAACCCAATCGAGATGGTTTGGGGTGAGCTGGACCGCAGAGTGAAGGCAAAAGGACCAACAAGTGCTAAGCATCTCTGGGAACTTCTTCAAGACTGTTAGGAAACCATTTCAGGTGACTACCTCTGGAAGCTCATCAAGAGAATGCCAAGAGTGTGCAAAACAGTCATCAGAGCTAAGGGTGGCTACTTTGAAGAAACTAGAATATAAGAGATGTTTTCAGTTATTTCACACTTTTTTGTTAAGTACATAATTCCACATGTGTTCATTCATAGTTTTGATGCCTTCAGTGAGAATCTACAATGTAAATAGTCATGAAAATAAAGAAAATGCAAAGAATGAGAAGGTGTGTCCAAACTTTTGGCCTGTACTGTATGAACAACCCAAAAGGTCTAAAGAAAAATAAGTGCAATTTGAGCATTATTCTGCCTGTTTTGTGCCTTGGTAGATGTGATCTGTAATGCACATGTAGAAATCATAAGCTGAGGCATAATATTGATAAAACTGTACTTGTTTTTCTTCCGAAATTTGAGTTTTTTCAGGATATTCACATCTTTTTTGTTTTCGATAGAAATAGTTTAATCATTTAATGTTATTTTTTGCACAAAAAAATTTGGAGTTGTCATTTTTTATTTTACTGGTCCGGCCGTAAAGCGCCATGTGATAACTTTTGATATGATTTGGCGCTATATAAATAAAATTTGATTGATTGAAGGTAGTCCTGGGTCCAGACTGCCTGCACTCCAGTACAGTACGATGCCGTGTGAATGTGATCTGTGCCCGAGTCCGGAAGTGACCTAATCACCACCAGACCATAGATGGTGCTCCTGTTTTCTCCTGAAAAAGCCTCAGATCCATGCGGCCTGGAGTCACCTAATCGACTGAACCACTGTGTGAAATAAGAGGGACAACGAAGGTCGCTCTTCTTCTCTTTACTTCAAACTGGAGAACAGATCGGTAAGGGTTTGTCTTCTTCTGACTTCTGCGTTTGTAGGACAGCACCAGAATTCCCTCCACACCTTCACCCACTGTTTGGGCCCTGGAACACCCATTCGTACTCGGGCACGGGTGCACACGTGTAAACGCAACATCTGCGATAAGGGTGTGAGCATATCCAAGTACAGTACGGACTGGAGTACGCTGTGTGAAACTTGGACCACCACACACTCAAAAAAATAACTTGTTTGCGGAACGTAATAAAATTATGGAAATAATTTCCACCTAAATAAAACGCTTTAATTTAGCAAGAAACAGTTTTGTTGAGTGACCTAAATATAAATATGTTAGATCAACATGATGTATTTGCATTACTGTTACTTAATTACTAGGATTATACTTAATTACTAGGATTAAGTCCAACTAGATTTGTAAGGGTAAATGTAACTTAATTTTGTTGGGCCATTTAAACTTGTATGATATGACTATGAGTTACTTAATTTAATAGGGTAGTTGCAACCACTATTTTAAATACAGTTACATGAATTAATTGTGCTGAGTCAACATAACCATGTTAAGTTTAAGTACCTCATATGCATACAAACATAACTGTAGTGTAATTATTCCTTGTAGACTAGAACTACATCTGCAAATGGACGTCCATCAGTCCTGGTGCATCTATAGCCTGTCCGTCCATGGGAGTGGATCTCTCCTTCACTGTGGTTCTCCCCGAGGTTTCTCCCTTTTCCCACTGGGTTTTGAGTTTTTCCTTGCCGAGAAGGAGGGTCTAAGGACGGGGGATGCCCTGGACACTACTCATTTTCTTGCTGTTCATTTGACTGTTGTTTACTCTAACTGACTCTGTAAAGCCCTTTGAGATAACCTTGTTGTGATATTGGGCTATACAAATAAAGTTGAATTGAATTGAATTGAATTATTTCTAAAATAAATCATTTAACAGTATTTTCATATTCAACAATTTAAACAAATGTCAACCTATATACCCCCAGCTGGTGTCAAGTTTAGATAAGAAAAACATGAAGCAAACTGGATTTGTTGGAATAACACTTTACCAGAAATGGCAACACTGAAATTTCAATGTCCAACAGTTTGTGCATTGTCATGTCTTAAAAAAAAAAAAGACAAAAGACAAGGAAAAATAGTAACGTCTGAGTTAGGAAAGTGGAACACACTGTCGAGCCTAACATCTCAACATGCAACAACAACATATAATGTATTTATGTTAGTAAAACAAGTCTAGAGAAACTGACATCTATGAACATTTTTTAAAGGCGATTCTAGGTAGCCATAAAGTGGCTAAAGTTTGAGAAATCAGTCTGCAACATACATTCCTATTCACATTGACAGATTTAAAGTGTAAACCATTTAACAACCAGTATTAGGTGTCTAAATGTAGAGCGTTCTGATGACCAAAGAACAAATCAAAGCTGGTTATGAAGCTATGTGAACAATGTGGTCCCGGTAAATAAGTGCAAAGGAAAATGTTAAATACAGCATTGTGGATCCTATCAAGTTTCAAAAGAAAACTACTCTGTTTGACAACACTTTTTTTTCCTTCCCTTTGTTTAAAAAAACACTTCAAAACACTATTCTACTTTGTAACCTCCAAATAGCAACAGTTCAAAGTATCAAAACACTTTAACATCTTACCACATTTAAAGGTAAATACCCAAATGGCTTCAAATACCTTTTCATAAGAGTAACCTGTACCTGAACAGTAGTTTACTCTATTGAGGATGACTGACATGAAAGTCTTGTTTTCAGTGTTTGAATTTTTTTTGAGAGTCTGTTCCTCTATCGCAGCTCTGGAGGGTAGCTGAGGTTGAGCGCATATACAAGAGCGAACAACATTCCCACAGCAAGTGGTACGTTTCCAAGGTCATCCAGAACTTCCACACCCTCCAGAATGATACCTACATCTTCTGGTCCATCATCTGGCTCTGCACCTTCTTTGTGACTGACAAAGATTCCAAATGTAATCTCCATCATTGCAGCTTCACTGCTTTCACCATCTGTGTTCTTTACAGAAGAAAGGGGGAAACAGAGGATATGTATGTAAAGATATATTATAGTTGTCCCATTTTAAAATACACACACAAATAAATTGCTGTAAAACAGCTGTCACTTATCTTATTTATGTGAAAGATTCTATAATTACATTGTCTTTTCTTAAGTGCATAACTGGATTGTTTACAGATGTCAGAATAAGGACTAGAGAATAAAAACTAAATTATATACCATGTATTCTTTCACGAGGTTTTCTGGCTCTTCATTTAAGTACACACACAGGGCTTTGATGATGCACTCTCTTCTGACATCAATGGCATCGGTCTGAGTGTGTAGGACAATAAAAAAAGACAATGCAAAGTCATTTTAAATCAACAGGTAGAGAAGATTTCACAAACATAAAACATTGAAATAAACTTTTTTTTTTTCGAATGTAACAAACTTGATTGATATTTTTATGATATATGAACTTACATTCTCCCTGGGTGCTTTGGTTTTATGTCCAAGCAAGACATTTGATCATGTGGTCCCAGTAAACAGTAACTACCACTGTAATGTCAGTAGACACTGTCAAATGTGCCTAAGGTTCATATTTGATCAAATCACTCTTCAATAAAGTACATTGTTCCCTCTCCATCTAGTTTAATTTCTGTTCATCCCTCTTACATTTCCCCTTCAAGTGTCAAGCATGACATAAATATTGAAGCTGTTCAGTTTCTATTTTTTTATTATCATACCTGGGTGATGGGTATCATGATGCTCTTAATCTTTCTTCCTTGAATGCCCCCTTTCTTGGAACACAGCTTCATCAGGTTTGAAGATAGAGCATCCAGTTCAGAGAAGAACTTTGGCAGCAAGCTGACGGCTGTAATCCTCTTGAATTCAGCAGTTACCTTAAATGAGAGAAGAAAAACAAAGAGGTACACAACAGTAAATTTGACTGAAATGACCAACTAGTTGAACCGACTTACCCAATACCTATAGCCTCAGTGTTCAAGAGTATGAGCAAGTTGTTCTCTGTTCAGTTGCCTGGCCATAGCACAGTCTTGATTAGATAGGAAAAAGAGGGCTTCAGAATCTATAGAATATCTGTTACAGCCTGAAGTGTATGTAGTGCATAAGAGGTGAATGCTTAACTACTCTGACACCACCCCTACTTTCCCAAACCAAACTGAACAGGTGAGGCACCCCAGTTAAGTAGACTAACGTGAATGATAAATTCATAACCAAAATAATCAAACAAAATAATAGTAGAGTTTTAGCCCACAATAACAAGGCTGAAATCTCTTTCTTTTCTAAATAAATCAAAAAGGAACAATAAAGAATACATAAAATGCAATATTCCCTTTAACAAAGAAAACCAGTGACTAGTTAATATTACCATCAATCGTTAATTTTATTTACCTTTATTTAACCAGGAAGTCCCATTGAGATCCGAAATCTCTTTTGCAAGGGAGACCTGGACCTATTAGAGCATGTCTTTGGATGGTGGGAGGAAACCAAAGAGTAAACCAAAATACACTGTAGAAACACCTTTCCCATAACACAAGTCATTCACAACCATGCACTCACTTGGAATGACACTATAAGCCACCTTAAGGATAAATTTCACTGACTTCTTACTTCTCTAAAGTGTGTAACCTTTAACTCAAATTACCTTCACTTATACTAATAAACATCAATGAAAATAAAATACATTCCCCTTCTTGTCTTCGAATCAGGGAAAATCAACATCCAGAATAATACTTCTGCTATAAACAGACCCTTTAACATCAAAGAAAAAGTTCATTCTAGTTCATTCGGTTGATTAAACTTTGCTTTTTCGGGTCTTCAACACGGAGTCACTTTTTCAGTCCGTCTCTTTTCTTTCTCTCCCGTCCACAACTGTTACCGCACATTCACGAGCACCCGCGTCTCTTACAGCCGCAGTGCACATTTGTACCCGCTACACAGAGCAAAGCGTCATGTCACGACAAATGCCTAAAAAGTGTGCTGGTACATGTGTGCCGGCAGTCCAGCTACGTCCAGTTAACAGAAAAACCCCGCCACGGTGCCGGGATGCCGTAGTTCTTAAAAATATAAATACCTTTCCACTCGCTGCTCCCCAAAGGTAGAGGTAGTGCCGACCTTCTGTCGGACTCTAGGCGGAAGCAAGATGCTAATTGGGGGAATATTTACCACTATTATTCGAATACTGCTGTTTTGTAAACTGTGTTTTGGTTTAACGGTTTCGACTTTGCGCGCCTCGTCAACATTGCCGCCAACCTGCTAACGTTAGCTTGAGAGCTTAGACAGTCGGACATGCACTCTAATAAAACACCCAGAACGAAAATAAGTCATCCAAAATGCAAAAGCGGGCAATAACTAGCTGTCGATAACATTTCTGCACCCGTATTGCTTTCCATTCAATTGAAGATAAAGGATTAAGCTTACCTTTTTCCACATGCGGTGTTTCCTCTCAAAATGGCAGCTCCTCTTTGCCAGTCTGGGACACGCCTTTGACGATGACATAAAGAGGGGCACTACTGATTAGGAATTTGGGCACTATGCCCCCTACTGCTCTGGAGGGGTATCGCATATGGGAGTCCTACCTAAACCCATTAGGTTGTGCTGACATAAAGCAATCTTGTAGTTTTAAGGATTTTGTATGTCATGTTAAAACTGCATGATTTAAAAATGCTTAACCACTAAACATGAATTAATATAATAGAAGCTATATATTATACTTATATTGTTACAACAGACACCCATGCTGCTTTTTTTGAGCGCATGTAGACTGGTCTGTTTACTCACTCACACTCGTGTCTCGCTCTTTTTCTTCAAATCTATGCATTTTTGACCTTTTGCATGTTATTCAATGTCATTTGATCGCGTGTCAATTTACACTAAGATCTCCACTTCACATAACCCTAACCCTCAGTGTGTGGTATTTGACGCATCGATCCAAGTTGGACAGAGCGTTAATAACAGATTGAAAATACATGCAGAAAGCTGATAATGTGTACAGATAACACGCTGTATATTTACACGAGTCATGATCTCACGTTGGTTTGAAGGATATGGTTTTAATATTTAATGACTCGACAAACCGACCCCAGACTTTCAGTTACACTTTTATCTAACGTTGCTTCTTTTGCTCTTCACTGGTTGTGTTTCATTTCTGTTTCCATCCTATTTCACTGACTTTTATGATAATATTGTTGTTACAGGAATTAATGCCTGTGATTTGGATTTTTTTCTCCTGCATTTATTCAACCCGTTTCCTGGTCAAACACCACTCAGTTAATTTATCGATTTGTTCTGCCACTAAAAACATGAATAAAGCCAAGGATTTTATTGGAAAAACCAGTACTAAATAATCAAATCTAGAGTCGTTTCCAGTATTGGATTTTTCCATCTAACAGTCCACTTGGCTGATGTCACACAGTAAATCAAAGACATCCTCATTTTTCAGTAGAATATGACGTTCAGCTAACTGTAATCTTCTTCTAGAATACAATCTAAAATTGTAAAATGCATTTCAGGTCGCCATTACAGAGCAGCACATGCAAATATTAGTGGTTTTTGATTTTTTCTCTGTCCATCTATGACTGTCCAATAAACCCACCTCTGTCTGAGGTTCTGAACATAAATCCATTTGCACTTAAATGTCATTTTGCTCATTCGTGGTTGGAATATTTCCACTTGTTTGGCACCTTACAGTTCTATTACAGCACATTACAGTTATTTTCCAGATTCTACCCACATCTTTTTATACTTCTGATTTATAGTGTTTGCTCTACTGTTCTATTTGTCTTTACTCATGTTTGCTGTGGTTTTATATTGTTATTGAATGTGTGTCAAGCTGCTGTAATTTCCCATCTTGGTATAAATAAAGTACATCTATCTATATAAACACAGGCCTTATGCTGTGTTCCAGTCCACCCGTAACTCATGTTTTTCCAACCTTCTACCGGTGAAAATGCACCGGAATGGCAGTCAAACCTGTGATTTCCCACCCTTGAACTCGTACTAGATCCATGTTCTCCCAATTCCAAGTTCTGACGTCACGTAGCAATGGTGCCCCCCCATGGATGTGGGGTTTATGCAGATTGTTTATTAAAACAAGGCATTGCTCTGACATTATTTATCTTCAAATGTTCTGTATAATCAGCAGCTGCTCTAGCGTTAGGTAGTTTTCAGTCCATTAAAAGTGCAAAATTAAATTAATACCAAATACGTATCCAAATATACAAATGACATTACATACAAGGTAGAACAGCTTCTCTTACCTTAGACACCTTTTTTCCTCCTCTGTTTCCCCCAAATAACCAAGGAGTAAGCACCCTTGGCCATAGAAATGACTGTAAATGAACATAACGTACGGTCCGACATGTTTGTTTGTTTACATCTAGCTACCACACTTCCTTGCACTCAGGCAGTTTGGCGTGACTTGCCTGGAACACTACAAAGTCGTGAGTCGTGGTTTGAAGTCATGACCTACGGGCTCAAAAAATGGCCTGGAACGCAGCATTAGGTCTGGTCTAGTCCTGGTTTTAAAGGTTGTTTAGGATCATGCTTTTACATCCAATAATGGTTGTGCCACATGTTATATATTTACACTTTTAACTTTGATATTTTCCCCATTGGCTGGTGAATTATTTTAATTATTATACTATTTACTCCATGTACAGATGCTGTTATTGTAATGTGATTACCATACCATACAATACCAACTTTATTTATAATGCACTTTAAGAACTTTACAACTGGCCAAAGTGCTGTACACCAAACATAAAACAAGGGATTAAATAAGTAAATAAAACTAGTGAACACACAGGGTGTAAAGCAGGCTAAGAACAACAAAATACAACCATCATAAAAACAAAGACAAATTAAAAACTGATAAAAACAGCATAAAAAAAACAAACAAACAAAAAAAAAAAACAGCTCATTGATTAAAAGCCAATGAGAAAAAGTGCGATTTTAGACGTGATTTAAAGACAGGTAGGGACTGAGCCTGTCTAACAACTAAGAGCAACTGGTTTAACAACTTTGGGGCAACAACAGAAAAGGCACAGTCCCCACGAAGCTTCTTTTTAGTTTTTGGAACCACAAGCTGCAGCTGATCTGCTGACCTGAGAGCACGAGGGGGGGGGGGGGGGGGGGCGTAGGGGTGGATCAGGTCAGACAGGTAGGAGGGGGCAAGGCCATTCAAACATTTAAAAGCAAACAGAAGAATTTTAAAATCAACTCTAAAACGCACTGGCAACCAATGGACTGAAGCTAAAACTGGTGAAATATGTTGATGTTTCCGTGTCCCTGTTAAAAGCCGAGCTGCAGCATTTTGGACCAGCTGCAGTCGGGAAAGTGCATTTACACTCAGCCCGGCATAAAGTGCATTACAATAGTCAAGCCTAGTAGTTACAAAAGCATGGATCACAGGTTCAAACATCCTGGGCAGCACAGTTTTACTTTTGCAAGCTGTCTTAAGTGAAAGAAACTGGACTTGACCACACCACTAATTTGTCAGTCGAGTTTAAGATTGGGGTCCATTTGATTAGTATTATTGGGTTTTGCCAATGTAAGATAATTAGTGCATTTAAAAGGATGTATAAATCCAGTATAATAACAAAATATAGAACATTATCTGAATAAGTGATACTCTAGTTATAGAAGAATGCATAAAATAAGAGAGTATTCTGTGTTGCCTATTTGTAATTAATTAATACAGACTGTCATGATTAGGAGATAAGTTATTGTAGTTTATATTAAAAAAGGTTGATTATATAAATCTGATTGTGTGTGAGGTGACTAAAAAGTGTATGTGAATGGTTTGTATGGATGTTTTGTGTTATTGTAAAAATATATAGAAAAAAGTGTGTTAAACCAAAGGAAGCTGAATTACTTTAATTATCAGTTTGTAAAAAGGGGGTGGAGTCTATAAGTTATACTTCTTCCCACTCCTTTTCGAGCGCCGAAACATTTTGTTTGACCATGTTGTATGGTTCTGTGTGATCGGATTCTATGTGTTCCAAATAAAACCAAGGCTCCTGTAGTCCAACAGCAGATTTAAAGACATTCATTTGACCTTTCAAGGTCAGTCAAGGTCAAAGGTCATGGCACCAAATGAAAGCCCAGATGTGACTTCCTATCTATAACCAATAGAAATTACACCAGTATCTTGAACCCTTAGTGGTCTGAGCCCTTTTTTGGCTGTTTTTCAGTACTTTTGATTTTGCCTTTATATACTATATAAACAAATGTTTACTATACCCATGTTTGGTATCTTTTTTTTCAACACAACTTCCTTTTCTCATTTGCCTTTTTTTTCTCACTTTAATCCCCAACATCAACGCAAAAGGCCAAAAAACACACAAAAAAAATAAAATCTGATTTGAAAAATGTATAGAATTTGTTACATAAAAAAAATAAAAATGCTTAACGAAGTTTTTGAAAGACTTTAAAAGTGAATATTGGTTCTAAATACTAGGTATATAAAATCAAAATTGTAATAAATGAAAATTATTTTCCATTTTTCCATTTTGAAAAAGGATTAAAAAAAATTACGTAGATATGTTCAGAAATATAACTCTTGGTTTATATCACTATAATAATGCTATATCATTTGTTTGCTCCAGGTTCAAAAGGTCATATCTCCGGTTATATTTGCTGTATCAACATCAAATAAATAGTGGGAGAGAGTTTCAGGCCTGCACTTTCAAATGCAATTCTCCCCAGTGGTCTACATGACCGACTTCTGATGCTACGATGTGTTGAAAATGTCATGTGATTCAGTCACAGAGCTGTGACTGTGGACCTCTAAGGGTTAACTGTTTTGAAGTTATAGCACTTTGAAATGTGTCCCATTATAAACCAATGGGGATTCAGGGAAAAAAAAAACCAAAACAAAACTATATTTCTCAATTCTTTGACCAAACTTGGTAGACCTTAAGATGTTCCATAACAAGTACCAAGCAAGGTTATTATCATTAACGAAAACTAACGAAATGACTAAAACTAGAATTGAAAAAACATTTTCGTTAACTGAAATAAATAAAAACTATAATTAAAAGAAAAAACAATAACTAATGGAAACTGTATTGTGTGCTAACAAAACTAACTAAAATGGATAAAAGTTATGGATAAAATTCCCTTCGTTTTTGTCTTTGTCAATGTCGGATTGATATGAAAGGGATTTATTTTGCTCTAGCAATTTTAGCTGCTGACACCATACGACACTTGACAGTCCGTCACTTGTGGTTTCCAGTCGTCTTCTGGTCCCCACTCTACCTGGAAACATGGAGACTAAAGTTGGGAGAAAGCAGCAGAGTCCTGTCTGGGATTTATTTGAATACAACAGAGAAGAAGAGAAAAGATATAAAAAAAACTAAAACTAAACTAAGCATTTAGGAAAAAATGAAAACTAGCAAACCTGCTCTAAAAATGAATTCAGACTAACTGAATTAGAGAAAAAGAAGTCAAAACTTAATAAAACTAAACTATAATGAAAAATCCAAAACTATTAGAACTTTGGTATCAAGTCATTCTGCCCGACGGTTTCAGAGAAGAAGATTCTTGAAAACTGTTTACAAACGGACGTCAGCTGATACCGATCGTCCATCTGACCTTTAGTTGGACTAAACATCCACCAAATGCAGGAAATGAAGTGTTTATCCACAGAATCCACAGAAAACCATCCAGCTCTAAGATGCAGGAACGTGTTGCACCTGTTCGAGGTTAGATTCTGAATTTGAAGAGGCCGACCCTGTTCTGTAGAGCTCTGATTTAAAGAAGCATTAACACAAAGGGCTGTGGAACATGACGGCTGTTAACAGAGGAAGAGCACTCATTATCCAGACAAGCGTGTCAAAGAATCAATTACAAATTGAATTAACGATGCATCTGTAGGTGCCGTTTGGAGGGGAACGCTCGTTGAATCCTTTTAGGCTCCGAGAACTAATTTAAAACCACATCCACCTGGAAATACGCCAGCACCGTTTGTCATGGCGCGGCTCAAAGGGGTGGACAAACCTAATTGCAGTTTCCGTCAGTGGAGCCTGTGGCACTGACGAGGACAACGCAATGACATTTAGGAACTGCTGACGGAGGGTTCATGGACCTGATCATAAACACATCCAGTCAGCAACAGCTTGGGAAAGAAGTGGAAAACTACATGTCAGGACGCTAACGAGCTGCTCTTCTACGGTACCAAAGGAACTATTGGTTATATTTCTACTGTAAAATACTCCAAATGACCAGAAATGATCATTAGGGGGTTTAGAGAATGTCCCAGTGTCCCTGTCCGTCAGTGTCTGTTCCTTGTGGATCAGAACCAGTTGAATGTGTGAGGTTCTCAGGTTCTGTTCTATGTTCCAGTCCTGGTTCTGTTCTATGTTCTAGTCCTGTGGTCTGGATGCACATCAATCTAACAACAGAAGTGGGCGGGACTTTCACTGGAGGAGAACTCAACTCATCCAATCACAGTCCATATCTGACTTCTATCAGTGACCAACAGGAACTAGACTGATATCTGGAACCATTTACATGTTCTAAACCATTAACAGATGGACCAGTAGAAGGAAAGGAACAGTTAGAAAATTTCAGAAATTCTGTCAAAAATTCAAAAATCTAAATTTCTGAAAACTGTGAACAAACTTTATAGAAATAGTCCTGAGAAAACATATATAATATAGAATATATAATATATAATACATAAAAAACTTAAATAAATCCAACAGGTAGTATCAGAGAAGAACGTTGTTTAAATCTAGACATTGGTGACCTTTAGTTTAACCCTTTAAGTTCACTCAAGGTCAAAGGTCATGAACGCAAATGAAAGTCCATATATGACAATAGGAACTAGACTGATATCTGGAACCATTTACATGTTCTAAACCATCAACAGATGGACCAGTAGAAGGAAAGGAACATTTTTCTATATTTAAAAAAATAATCAAAAATTTAAATTTCTTAAAAATGTGAACTTTGCAGACTGGTTAATGTCTGTGAGGTTCCGTCCCCATCGGTTGATGAGATAAAAAAAAAAGAGATCTGGTGTGAACTACTGGCACAAATAGTAACTTGTAAACATAAAAGCAAAAACAATGGCTGAAGTTTGTAAACGGCCCATTATCACATCTAAGAAAAAAGGATCAGAGTCGAAGAAAAGAAGAAAAAATAAAAAATACACATAATGATGACATAGACATCATCAAAATAAACAGACAAACACATAAACCAAAAACAAATAGATCTAGTATGAGCCCAGGGGCATTAGCCTGTACATTCACCTCTATACTTACATAAATACAGACAGTGTACGGGTGATGAAATGAGTCAATTAAAAATAACAACACCTAGTCCTACACAACAGATCTGATCATCTGGTGAACCAGTGACTGCTGTGAAAGCGCAGCTGGCAACAAGGGGAAGACCTTGCGACAGCATGGAAAGACAGCTGACAGGAGGGAATAGACCCCACAGGGGCCACCATGGGCTAGCTACCCATGGTGGCGGGACCCAGCACGAACGGTGTATGGGTCCCACCCAAACTTGGCTACGAAGAATTCTAAGAAGAAAACACCCCCTGAGCCTGCGAGAGTGGGGGCGGAAGATGGCTCACTGACTGACAGCCCGGTAACGAACCCAGGAATGGAACAGACTACGAGAACGATGATCAGCATACCTGAGGCTCCGATAGTTACAGCAGGACGCACACTTCAGAACTGCGTATGTGGCTGGACAAAGGTTACTACCACACTTGGCCTGCAGATACATCAGGGCAAGAAGAAGTGCCTAACTAAGGGTTAACAGGGAAGTTGCATCGACAACTACTTCTTGAGAAGCAGATCGAGTCAGTCGACTGAAGTTCAGCAGCAGGATACACACCACAGTCTGCAGGACATCAACACCCCTGCCCCTGAGGAGGAAGAACAAGGCACGGCAGAGCAGCCTGAAACCAGCACAACACGCCCCCCAACAGAGAAGAAGATCTCGGGGCGAAGGCCACTAGTCAAGTGGCCAAAATCCTGCGACAAAACACTGTGGAAGGAGGTCAACACTGACCTCTGCAGCATCCTACAGCGGTCAGAGGCACCACCTTGAAGAAGCTGGAAAGAATGGGCGACCTGATCTATGCCTATGGATCGGAGCGGTTCAGAGTGATCGAAGGCAAACGATCTACTCTGACAATCCCCACCAAGTCCCGAAGGCAGACGGAGATAGACCGGCTAGTCAAGGAGAGGAGACAGCTGAAGAAGCAGTGGAGGAAGGCCACAGAGGAGGAAAAGGAGGGAGTAAACCTACTGCAGGAAGAGATCAAGGGCAGGCTTGTAACACTGAGAAGAGCGGAGAATCTCTTGAAGAAATGCAGAAGGAAAGAGCAAACAAGATCACGCTTCTACAAAGACCCTTTCAAATTTGTGAAGAGACTCTTCACAATGGAGAAGAGTGGAAGTCTCTCTACGTTAAAGGCTGTCTTGGAAGAACACCTGAAAAGAACTTGCACAGATGACCGACACCAAGAAAAGGTTACACTCCCACCTGACATGCCACCACTCAACACACCGGCACACGAGCTAGACATCAGTCCACCCAGGTGGAGTGAAGTGAACAAAACTGTGCGTAGAGCAAGGGCCGCGTCAGCTCCAGGCCCCAATGGAGTTTCATACAGGCTCTACAAAAATGCACCAGGTGTCCTTCAATTCCTCTGGAAGCTGATGAAGGTTGTGTGGAAAAAGAAGGCGATTCCAACATCCTGGCGCAGAGCCAGAGGAATCCTCATCCCCAAGGAAAAGGACTCCTCAGAAATTGGCCAGTTCCGCCAAATCAGCCTTCTAAATGTCGAGGGAGAAATCTTCTTCAGCGTGGTCGCTCAAAGGCTGGCAAGTTACCTGCAAAGAAACAACCTGATTGACACATCAATCCAGAAAGCAGGCATCTCAGGCTTCTCAGGATGTGTGGAGCATGCTAGCGTCATCTGGCATCAAATCCAGCTTGCCAAGTGGGAGGGGACAGATCTCCATGTGTTATTCCTGGATCTTGCAAACGCTTTTGGCTCGGTCCCTCACGACCTCCTGTGGACAGCCTTTGATTACTTCAGAGTCCCGCCAGCCCTTACAACCCTGGTCAAGGCCTACTTCCAGGACGTCCAGCTCTGTGTGACGACAGCAGAGTAAACCACAACATGGCAACATCTGGAAGTGGGAATCATGGCTGGTTGCACCATCTCCCCACTGGCATTCACCCTGGCCATGGAGGTCATAATATGGGCTTCTCGATGGGTGGTAGGTGGAAAGCGAATAAGACCTGGGCTGAGGCTGCCCCCAGTCAGGGCCTATATGGATGACCTCACAACACTGACTGTGACCAAGGCTTGCACAGTACGGCTTCTGGGAAAACTCCAGGAGAATATCGAGCGGGCTTGCATGAAGTTCAAGCCGAGCAAGTCTAGAAGCATCTCCATTGTCAAGGGGAAGCTGTCAGACCACTGCTTCCACATTGGCGGTGAACCCATCCCAACGGTCTCCGAGAAGCCGGTGAAGAGCCTGGGGCGCTGGTATGATGTCTCCCTCAAAGACAAAGAGCAAGTAGAGCAGCTCAGGAAGGACATAGCCAGTGCCCTCGAGAACATCGACAGAACCCTGCTTCCTGGCAAGCTCAAGCTCTGGTGCATGCAGTATGGACTCCTGCCACGTCTCCTCTGGCAACTAACCCTCTACGAGGTTCCACTCTCAAAGGTGGAAAAGCTGGAGAGGCTGGTCAACTCCTATGCCAGGAAGCCGCCGCCATCCCCCTCCCCCGCCATCCTACCGGCAGCCAACACTCTTTGTCCGAGAGGGTCAAGCCAGCTTCACCATCACCAGTAGGGCTGACACTGGGCAGCTGGATAGAGCACAGGACTGGAAAATGCTGGTAGACCTGGACAAAAAGCTGTGCTTTCCACCGGAAATTGCATCCACCAACCTGCGTCCAGACCTTGTTTTGTGGTCTTCCTCACTCAAGCTCGCGTACATCATTGAGCTCACAGTACCATGGGAGGGGGCGGTAGAGGAAGCCTATGAGTGGAAGAAGCTGAGATACGAGGGCCGTTCAATAAGTTCACTGCCTCACCCAGAACAGAACAACACAGACTGATAATTTATATTTTATTTTTCAACATAATCTCCATTTACAGCAATGCACTTGGTCCATCGATGTTCAAGCATCACTATCCCATCACGAAAGAATGTAACATCCTGTATTATGACAACCAGTATTTCTGGGTGAGGCCATGAACTTATTGAACAGCCCTCGTACACCGATCTTGCAGCAGATGCCCAACAACAAGGCTGGAACGTGAAGGTACGCCCGGTGGGAGTAGGCTGCAGGGGATTCATAGCCACCTCAACATCTAGGCTACTCAGGGAGATGGGGGTGCGAGGGAAGGCCCACAGGCAGGCAATCAAGGATCTCTCCAAGGCTGCTGAGAAGGGGAGCCAGTGGCTGTGGACCAGGAGGAAGGACCTGACATGGGGTTCCAAGTGTGTGATGGCTGATGGGAGTGAACCTGGGATGCTGGGATTCACTGCTGAACCCTCTGGAGGTGTCGTGGGCCTATCAGCGAAACACCCAAGAAGGAGGGCGCCCACTTGAGAACCCAAAGGATGCCATCACTCACTTGATGGCCACAGTGTCTCGTCCGTGCCTTAGATATCTATTGGGATAACAACATGTAGTCCAACACAACAGATCTGAGTGTATCTGTGGTTTTCTAGGAGCTACTGTTTAAGTGAGTTTCGAAGTGTTGTATGTTGGACACTCTCTTATTAGAAGGGGCAGATTATTCCAAAGTTTACCTCCTACTATTGACAGTACATTCTGGTGCATCTGACTGGTATCACACAGTTCCATTTGCAGAGGACTGTGTTCTACCTCTGCTTTCACACAAAAACAAAAAGACACATTTGTAGTTGTCATCATTTATAGGTTATTATGGTAGTATTTGGTCTGACTCACTGGAGATCATATTGGACTGAATGTAGAAACTGAATTAAAATGATAGTTAATGAGGGTTAATTCAAAGACTATTTCATGAAGAGCTCGTCTGGAAAATGTGTCAACCCTTTTTATTCTTTTTTTTAATATGGCTCAGTTCCTATTCCTTGTCTGAACAGAAACCAGTGATTTATTTTGTATTTTACCGTTTGATACTGGCACAAAATCAATAAAAATAAAAGGCTGTTAATATCTTCTGTGTAATTTTTGCATTTCACAGATTCCTCCCATGGGCCGGACTGGACCAGGTTTTTGCCTGTGGACCGTAAGGGTGTTAGAAAATATCAGTTCTGCAATATATCAGGATATTTCATTTCACAAAACAGTATCGATATTAAAAAGTACTGTATCGATATTTTTAGGTATTTATTCAAATGCAGACATTGTGGAGGTTCATTTTTGTTTATATCTTATTATTATTTAACACTCTTTCATTCAATAATGTTCATTCTTTTGTTGGGATTGAACTAAAATACTGTTCTGATGTTAGTTCTGAACAATAGAATATGAACATTTGAACAGGATCTTAAACTGTAATGTCTGTAAAACAGAATTTCAGTTTGAACACAGGAACATTTTGTGATAGAACACCTGTTGGGATCAAATACAAATGTGTTTAGTATTTGTGCAGATTTCTGGTGAAATTCAATTGTTCAAGGAAATAATCATTTAAAAAAAGAAACAAACAAAAAATTGCCTTTTTTACAGTATCATGATATATTGTGATATATTGTCTCGTGATCCTAGTATTGTGATCTGTATCGTATTGCCAGATTCGGGTCAATACACAGCCCTAGTGGACCGTAGGTTTGACACTGGTGATGTAGAGACAGGTCTGCTGTGTCGCTGTCTGAAAGCCATAATGACGGCTTTAAGAAACACCAACAGGACACAGAGTACGTACTACTAACCCCCCACCACCACCCCCTCCATGTCCTCACAGATAATGGCCTGAGCCAGACCTTGGATCAGCTCTGAAACCAGGACTAGAGCTCTGTTTATATGACACTAATGTCCATTTAACACTGCTGATTCCATTTACTCTGCACTTGGAAAACATTCAACACAAGCCTTCATTAATTTTATATTAGACAACGGTTAATCTCCTTTAATGATAAACCTGATCCATTTGTCTGGGATTTAACCATCAAAACAAAGTCCACACAAAAACTCCAACCATTAAAAGAACACAGGCAGATTGTAAAGTCATGCAGCATTCACATACAAATACTAAGGTTGTATTTCACTAAATCCCACAGCAGTCAAAGGTAATAATGCACTATTTAAATTCAGAGTTGTGGAAGAAATCCAACCTTAGATACGAGTACGAGGGAGTTTCAATTTCCCAGGAGCTCAGTCATAATTAATTTATTCTCCAACACCAAAACAACATTAATTAAGAGAACGAAACTCCGTACTTTATGAAAGAAGGACCCACAAGCACCAGTTTAGCTAAATGTTCTAATCCCATGTTTTATTCATTTGCATACACACTAAAGAGGTGGAGAGGGTGAAGCTGTCAGCCACCAGGAGGATGTAATTACGGCCACTTAAGGATAAACTACAATTATCACGCAGCAGTTTTAATAATTGTTCAACTTGTTTCCCTCTTCTTAACGCTGAAGCTCTGCTGCTACACCAGCACCGCTAATCCTCCAAATTCACATTCACAGATTGTTCTCTGTGGACACTTCTGAAAAACAAAGAATAATAGTGTGATGAGTCCGACACAAATGTACAGACGCTGAAGGGTTTGGAAGAATTTCATCGACTTTGACTTCCTGTACGTGTCTAAGCCCTTTTCCATTGGACAAATGAGCAAAAATTGACAAGATATGTGTTCAAAACAGAAGTGCGCAATGTTGGTTTTTCCATTCAATCCCAAATGTGCCGATGAGTTTCTTTCTTCTGGTAGATGTCAGTGTCAGTCCTTCCATAAACAGGAACAGAAATCTGTGTTGGTTTGAATCTAGAATGCTGGTTCCTCCTCTATCTCCTCCTAAATTCTAAACTGATGTGGTTTCCTGGGGTGTCCACACACACACACATGTTTGGGTTCAACTCGTCTTCTTCTCTTGTTCTTACATCCATCCACATCTGTTTGTTTTTGGTCATGTGACTCTAGTTGGACTCAAAGGTCTTTCTATTACAGTTTTGGGTCATAGACCAATTTAACTATGAAAAAACACCTGGAACAACAACAACTATTCAGAGAAAAAAAGAATTTTGGCAAAACTGTCATTTTTCCATTAAGCAAATTTTGATGCACAAGTTATATTCATGCAATTAGAGGTTCAATGGAAAAACAACGACTCTTCCAGCGTCTATTACAGCACTGTTAGAAGAAACAAAACATTAGAACACGATAAATTAGTTATGATGACCATTATAACAGGCTAAGAGTTATTTATATTGTTTTTGAACTAAAAGTGTCAGAAAATGTCTTTTTACCAGTTGTTCAGCACTTTTTTTCAAGAACTTAACTTTCAATATCTGCCCAATAATTACAATTATAATATGTAATAAATGCTAAAAACAGTGTGTGATAGCAAAAAAAAAAATTGCTTAATTTTTATCATATTTAATGAATTGGATTTATATAGCACTTTTCTAGACACCCAAAGTGCTTTACATTATTAATCCATTATTCATTCGCTCTCACATTCACACTCTGGTGGTGGTAAACTACATCTGTATCCACAGCTGCTCTGGGACAGACTGACAGAAGCATGGCTGACAATTTGCACCTACGGCCCCTCCGACCACCACCAAACTTTCATACACCAGTGTAGGTGGCACTGGAGGCAGGGAGGGTGAAGAGTCTTGCCCAAGGACACAGCGGACTGACTAGGACAGAGCAGGATTTGAACCGCCAACCCTTCGGTTATTGGACAACCCGCTCTACCACCTGAGCCACAGCCACCCCAAACTGTGAACGACAACTGAAAATGTACATAACGAATCTTTATGAGTTCATAGATTAGATTTTGTCAGTGGTTCAGAGTTTGTCATGTCTTTTATGTATTGTGATTGTTAGTTTTTAAAGGTGTTTTTTTTCAGGCGACCCCTTTTGAATTCCAGGCGATCCCACGTGGGGTCCCAACCTCAAGGTTGAAAACCACTGTATTATGCGATAACAGAACTGAATAAGTCATTAAAGAAATTGTAATGTGTGAGATGGGTATGTGTGTGGTGGGGGGTGTATGGTTGTGAAATTGTTTTTTTTAGGTTTGTGTCAGGTTATATGTTTGTGAGTGATGTTCTGTATTTCTGTGGCTCTGTGATATGTGAAAATAATTTTCCCGTGAAGGACAAATAAATATATCTATCTATCTATACAAACTGGAAAAATACAGAAAAAACTGTGAAAAAAAAGTAAAACAAACGACAAAACAAAACAAAAATGGTGAAACTTGAGTAAAAAACAGCAAAACACACCAGTAAAACACTTCCTTCTGAATCAATAAAGTCTGTCTAAATCTAAAACACTATTATATTCCTTATAACCCTTAATTTCATTGTAACTTGCTTTTTTACAATGACAAATAAATAAACTCATATATAATTATTTAAAAGAATTCACCACTAAAACCTCGCTAAAACACTGATAAAAGTCATAAAAATCTTCCATCTCTCTCTCACCAGCTGCACTCTGCTGCTCTCTGCCTCTAGACCATTAGAAAGAACCCAATCTCAGCTAAAAGTTGCTGTTTGGATCTTATCAACAGTCCAAACGGTTCAGGAGTTACAGAAATGTGAATGACGGATGCATGAATGTGGTGCTGCAGACACAACGGTCGATAAAGGGTTAAAGTCTGACACACACGCTCACATTTAATTCAACATATGAAGAAGAAGACACGCTCCACTCAAGTGTTTGGAAGATAAAGACATTACTCCTTATGACATTACCAATTATGAAACTAATTAAGCAGCTCATTCTCTCCAGTTTGGACCAGAGTGTGTGTTTGTTGTTTTCCAGGCGGCGGCCATCTTGGCTCCATCTGCTCTAACAAACTACTTTAAATCTCAATCAGTGTGTTTAAATGGAGCGCCAGAATCTGGGGTTGGATCCTATTTGAGTGTTTACACAGAAAACAAAGAAATGTGTGGTGTTAAATCCCAGAGTAAACACCAGTGTCTCTGTAGAAGAGGAGAAGACCGACACTGTGTTCGACGCCAACACAGATTTGTCTGGAGAATTAGCGAACATCAAACCCCTCCTCCACTTTGACCACAGTCCTCTGCAGTTTTAGGAGAAGAGGGTTTCATCTAAACTGCAAAGTACGAACTTCAATCAGTCAAACTTGGAACAGCGTGTTAAATTAAAATTAGAACAGTGATCAGTCAATTATCTTTGACATCCGATAAACTGAAAGCAACACTTCTATTCAAATAAACACTTTGATTCTTGTAAGTTTCTGCTCTTTAGAAGTTCTGTTCTCAACACTCATCAGACATTCAGGTTCTGAAGACACACTGATGAAGTGTTTCAGCTTCATTTAGTCTCATTAGTCTGAAGGTATTCAACTGTACAGTCTGTGTTGTCATATTGATGTGTTCCAGTTGTAAAATAGATCCAGTGTGTCTGAACGTCAGCGTCTGTTCAATATGAATCAACAAACGTCCTGTCCCTTTAAATTAAAGTTTCAAAGATGAGGAAAAGAAAAATGAGTTACACAACAGGTTTAGAGGAATTTAGATAGATAGATAGATAGATGGATAGATAGATAGATAGATAGATAGATAGATAGATAGATAGATAGATAGATAGATAGATAGATAGATAGATAGATAGATAGATAGATAGATAGATAGATAGATAGATAGATAGATAGATAGATAATTTATTCATCCCACTGGAAAATGTACAGGTTCCAGCAGTATCACAAACTTATAAACAACAGTAGGAAAAAAATACTTTAAATTCCACAAGGTGTCAGTGCAAGAGATCGTGTTCAGAGAGTTACAGTGAATGAGTCTGTGCAAAAACGTTAGTAAAAATTAGTATTACAATTAGTAAAATTAGTAAAACATCTATAGCAGGGGTCTCAAACATGCAGCCCACCAAAGGGATGAATTTGCAAAGTCAAAAATTCCACAGTCTTGAATTGAATTAAGCAAAATAAATAAATAAATAAATAAATAAAAATTTGCTTGAATTAAGGAAAAAAAATTTGAATTAAGCAAAAAAAAAATCTTCAATTAAGTAAAAAAAAATCTTCAATTAAGCCAAAAAAAATCTTGAATTAAGAAAAAAAATATCTTAAATTTAGCAAAAAAATCTTGAATTAAGCAAAAAATCTTGAATTAAGCCCCCAAAAAATCTTGAATGAAGCAAAGAAAAATCTTAAATTTAGCAAAAAATCTTGAATTAAGTCCAAAAAAATCTTGAATTAAGCAAAAAAAAAATCTTAAATTTAGCAAAAAATCTTGAATTAAGCAAAAAATCTTCAATTATGCCAAAAAAATCTTGAATTAAGCAAAAAATCTTGAATTAACAACTTCAAATTTTTGTCTTTGTTTTAGTGCAAAAAATAACATTAAATTAGGAAAATATTTACATTTACAAACTATCCTGTAACAATTAAATGTGAATAACCTGAACAAATATGAACAACCTGAAATGTCTAAAGAAAATTCAGCACAATTTGAACTCTTTTCTGCCTGTTCCTCAGTGTTTAGTGTCTGTAGATCTGATCCATAATGCACATGGACAAATGAGAAGTGGAGGCAGAATATTGTTAAAATTGCACTGATTTTTCTTAAGAAATTTCAGTTTTTCAGGTTATTCACATCTTTTTTGTTTGGATAGTTTATAAAAGTAAGATTTTCATAATTTAATGTTTTTTTTCTTTACACTAAAACAAAGACGAAAATTTGGAGTTGTCATCATTTCTAGGTTATTCTGTTATTGTTTTACTGGTCCAGCCCACTGGAGATCAAATCAGGCTGAATGTGGAACCTGAAAGAAAATGAGTTTGAGAGCCCTGATCTATAGGTTTCACTTTCACTTTCAGGTCCGGTAGTGATGCGCAAGTTGGACCCGCGGGGCTTTTGTGGAATCATTTGACCCGACCCAACCCACCCCCCAAATAAACTGACATTCTTTTGACCCACCCCAACCTGACCCCTGAGTAACCTCCTGATCCACTCATCAGTAATGGCTTTTCCATCAGACATCTGCGCAAAACTTTACCGATATTTACTAAATGTCGAAAAAACAGAAGTGCGTAATGTTGCTTTTTCCATTAAATCACAAATGCAATGATTTGTTTATTTATTATCGCAAGATGACACGAGAAGTCATTCCATACATACGGTGACGAACGTAAATATGGTGTTGATTCACAGATATATTCATTATTTTTGTATATTACCCCTCTATCTCGTACTAACTAAAAAATGATGTGGCTTCCTGGTGTGTCCAAACATACACACACGTTTCTTCTTCTTCTTCGCTTGTAACGTCTGTCAACATCTGTTTTTTTTAACTCACCTGTGGATATGATAAATAAGGAATTAGCCAAAGTAAAACTATGGATGGACATGAATAAATTATCTCTAAATGTAAACAAGACTAAGGCATTGTTGTTTGGTAATTATAAAGAAACCTCAGAATTACTCATATGCATAGAGGGTGTTCTGATAGAAATAGCATCAGAACACACATTTCAAGAATAATTACTGACAGTAAATTAAGCTGGAAATCACACATCAGGTTCATACAAACCCAAGTATCCAAAAGCATTTCCATCATTAACAAAGCTAAACATATACTGGATTATAATCACGCTATATATTGTGTTATTGTCTGGTCCTGCCATACTTAACCGACTGTATAGAATTATGAGCCAATAACTATAAAACTACTCTACACCCTCTCTCCATATTACAAAAACGTGCAGTCTTACATGAAGTTGGCTATTTGGATCATACTCATTTATTATTCTTGCAGTCAAAACTATTAAAACTCTATGATGTGGTAAATTTTTACACATCTTAACTTCTATATAAAGCCAATAAAAATCAACTACCAGACAACATATATACCATTTGCACTACGCATGAAAAACCACCTCTTGCCAGCGCAAAAACTTTTAATTGAAAAATTAGACTTTTGGCGAAATTGTCGTTTTTCCATTAGGTAAATTTTTATGTGCAAGTTATATTTGCGTAATCTGAGGGTCAATGGAAAAGCGACTACTAACGTACGACACCGAAGAAGCCCCCATATAATCCCTGGACAGACCTGTCCACAGATGGGCTACAGCAGTGGTAAACATATGGTCTGCGGGCCAAAACCGACCCACCAAAGGTTCTAATTTGTCCCACAGTATGAATTTGGAAAGAACAAAAATGACACTAAAGTTCTTCAGAGTCAAAGGTGTCATAGTTGTTTTAGTTCAGGTTCCACATTCGGACCAACTGGGATCTCCAGTGGGTCGGACCAATAACATGACATAATAGCCTATAAATAACAACTCCAAATTTTTCAGTGCACAAAAATAACATTAAATAATGAAAATTTTTACATTTTACAAACTATCCAAAACAAAAAGATGTGAATAAAAAACAAAAACAAAAAAAAAAAACAACAGAAATTTCTGAAGAAAAATAAGCACAGTTTTATCAATATTATGCCTCAACTTATGATTTCTACACGTGCATTATAGATCAGATCTACCAAAGCACAAAACAGGCAAAATGTTGTTAAAATTGCACTTTTTTTTTTTTTTTTTTAATATTTCAGCTTGTTCATATTTGTTCCGGTTATGGACATTTTATTGTTAATTTATTGTTAAAGGATATCAGAATTTAATGTTCTTTGCAATAACTCAAAGATGAAAAATTGGTTTTGCCATTATTTATAGGCATAATGTCATATAATTTTTTTTCCACATTAAACCAAGAAGAAAATTTGGAGTCATCATTTCTAGGTCATTATGCTATCATTTTGGAGTTTGATGCCCTTGACTGTTTATTTCTTCAGGGTAATTTTTGCACTTTGCAAATTCATCCCATGGGCCAGATTGGAAGTTTTGGCGGGCCAGTTTTGGTCCCCGGGCCGCATGTTTGACACCTGTGGTCTACAGTAAAATAAACCACTGAGCTTCAGCTGTACAAAGTCACATAAGTGTAAAAACCAAAGCAGAGGAGGCTTTGTGCCTCATGTCCATTTAATTTAGGCCGAGGTTTTTCAATGTAGATTTCAGATTTCCTAGTTTATGTGTGTATCCCTTAGACGCCTTAAAACACAGGCATCAAACATGTGGCCCGGGGACCAAATCAGGCCCGCCAAAGGGTCCAGTCCGGCCCTTTAGATAAATGTGTGAAATGCAAAAATTACACTAAGATATTAACAATCATTTTAGTTCAGGTTCCACATTCAGATCAATATGATCTAAAGCGGGTTGGCTCAGTCAAATATTATTGTAATAACCTATAAATACTTCTTCATTCATTCATTTTCTGAACCCGCTTCATCCTCACTGGGGTCATGGGGGTCGCTGGAGCCTATCCCAGCTACTTATGGACAACTCCAAATTTTTCCCTTTGTAAATGTAAACATTTTCATGTATGTACACTAAAACAAAGTATAATTTTGCAAAAACTGTGAATAACTTGAACACATATGAACAACCTGAAAAATCTTAAGAGAAGTACAATTTTAACAACATTATGTCTGTAAATGATAAACTGAGGCATAATATTATTCAAATTGCACTTATTTATTCAGTTTGTTCATGTTATTCACATTGTTTTGAAGGATAGTTTGTAGATGCAAACATTTTCATAATGTAATTTTACTTTTTTTTTACACCAAAACATAGAGAAAAGTTTGGAGTTGACATTATTTATATATTGTTATGCTATTATTTTACTGGTTCGGCCCACTGCAGATCAAATTTAGCTGAATGTGGAACTGAACTTAAATGAGTTTGACAGCCCTGCCTTAAAACCCGGTTGAGGGAAGTATGACCCAGAAGAGGCTGATGCACCTCACACTCATGCACATCCACGCAGACAATATGGAACAGCTGGACATAAAAGAGATGGTGAAAACTTTCATCAGTTTTACCTTGGATTGCAAAACCATATTTGGAGCATCAGCTTAAAGTCAGTGCACCTGCTCCAACAGTAAACCCAGAGTACGGTTTATGAAAAATGTAAAGGTGGAAATGTTTCTGAAAAGTTTCTGAAAATAAATGACAGTAGGTCAGTAGTATGTGAAGAGCCTCCTTTGACCTAATGAAAAAAACACACATATAATTAAAGCTGCAAGCAGCATTGGGCGGGACCTCGCACTGGGCGATCCGCCTCCCATACGTTCCGCCTCCCATGCATTCTGCCTCCCATACGTTCCGCCTCCTATGCGTTCCGCCTCCCCTACGTTCTGTCTTCTGTACATTCCGCCTCCTGTGAATTCCGCCTCTTGTGCATTCCGCCCCCCGTGCACTCTGCTTCCCATGCGTTCCGCCTCCCATACGTTCCGCATCCCATACATTCCGCCTTCCGTGTGTTCCGCCTCCCATGCGTTCTGCCTCTCATATGCTCCGCCTCCCGTGCATTCTGCCTCCCCTATGTTCCGTCTTCCGTACGTTCCGCCTTCCATGAATTCCGCCTCCCGTTAGTTCTGCCTCCCGTACATTCCGTCTCCCGTGTGTTCCATCTCCCATACGTTCCGTCTATCGTACATTCCGCCTCCCGTGGCCGTTGACACCTCAGCTCCACTCACACCTCTCCGTACCGACACCAGCCTCCTCTCTTTTGCCTCCATCCACCTTTCATCCCTACAGAACACTTGCGCCCCTCTGCTGAAACCACCATCACCTTTAAATGAGGCCTTTATTTTGAAAAGCCTACTGAGTGTGTATGCAAGTGTGTGTGTGTGTGTGTGTGACAGACCGAATCCGTTTGAGTGACTTGAAATTGTACAAACAGGTGAGTATAAAACTTACACTTTACCATTTTTAATAAGGCTTTGATTTTGTAAAACTTTGTGTGTGTGTGTGTGTGTGTGTGTGTGTACCATTCACATTTTTATCATGTCCTCATTTTTATTCAAATATAAATGTATGTATGTATGTATGTATATATATATATATATATATATATATATATATATATATATATATATATATATAACTGAGGGTTTTACTTTGAAAGGCAATTTTCTGACTTCCTCTTGGAGAGACCTCATAGCGTCCTCCTATATTTTTTGTAGTGCTGATGTAAGGAACATTTTGACATTGGTTTCATGTCTCTCGGACATTCCTGCTGGCCGCTATGGCGGTTTCTGTGTTTTTTGACATAGGTGGCGCTAGAGAGCCCATTTTGGCACCTATGGGGTTAATTTTTGCATTTTATCAAATTTTTCGCCGGACCTGACATACGTGCCAAATTTGGTGAGTTTTCGAGCATGTTTAGGGGGTCAAAATCCAGTTCAAAGTGGCATCGGGAAAATAATAATAAAAAACGAACGAAAAACAATAGGGGCCTTGTCTTCTGGCAAGTCCACTCACTGTGTGAGTGGACCTGCCCTCTCGGCTCGGTCCCTAAATAGTAAATTGTGTGAAAACAGTTTAGAAGGTACTAAAATGTGACCAACAGTAACCCTTTCAGCACCATGGACAGTGCCACTCACACTCACCCTTCAGGGTCTGATCTGATCTCTGTTTTCATCACAAAAAAACCCAAAACAAAACTAGTGTTTCTATTGTCAAACAGCGAAGGACTTTTAATAAGAGGGGAGACAATTTTAATTTGATTTAATTTAATTCTATTTTAATCTCTGACACGTAGGCATAAATGTCATTTTGTACTGTAATGTAAGGTATTGTACTGTATTGTCCTTTAAGTAGTAAATGTTTATTATAGTTCTTGACACATACTCTATTGTAGTGTATTGAACTGTACTGTTTTGCAGTGTATTGCACTGTCTTGCTCTGTACTGCACTTATTACACTGTATTGTTTTGTTTTGTATTGCACGGATCTCTGTTATTTATTAAGTGGGGACTGCAGATGAAAATTAGCATTGGTGCTAACTCCGGCATATTTACATGTTTATACTGAAATGGAACGTATAAATGTGTTCATTAATGTGCACTGTCCCACCGAAATAAATAAAGATACATACAGTTCCTTTCCCGTTCCACATCAGATCCACTCAGATATAAACAAGTCTAGTTCTAGTCATCATCACCTCAGTTTGAACAAACGTATGCCTGCACTTTTCCTTGAATATTATTTCTCAGTAGTCCATGCTCTTATAGTGGTCTGTTTTGTAAATCTTTCTTTGTGCAGACAGTAGAACCTACACAGCCCACAGGTGTGTGTTTGCCTGTTTCAGATTATAATCTACTTCGTGTGTTCAGTTGTTGGTTCTTACTGCAGTTTTGTGTAAATCTGACTTCTCTGAGTCAGTGCTCAGTCAGTCAGTCATTTGTCTTATATCTTGTGTAGTCTGTGTTGTTTGTTTTAGCATTTATTTTTCTATCTTATACAAATAATATCGCATTAATAGTCAAACAATGTATTTTCATCAATTGAAAAAGCTGAGTGATTTTGTTATTATCGTTGGCATGATCCTCACAGCACCCCCCATTTGAAATGGGTTCCCATGGCTATGATTGTGTTTCTCTTTCTGTTTATTTGTTTATTTTTTTTTAAACATATTTATTTATTTAGTGTTATACAGAGTACAATAGGAACATGAAAAGTACAGTGCAATATTAATATAAGAACATGAACAGAACAGAAGATTGCCAGGGGACAAAATACGCAAACAAAAATAATATATCAGATTACACAAAGATTATAACTGTTACATAGATCAGTGGTTTTGATACCTTTTTTAGTTTTAGAATACTGAATATTTGAAATATATTGAGTGAGCTCAATTTTAAAGATTAAAAAGGAAGGTTTGTGATTTGAGAATTTGGATTTCTGAATGTGGCATTTTGCCAAAAACAGAATTATATTGATGATGTAATATTGATCTGATTTGTTAGCAGGATATGAGAAAATACCAAACAATATTTTTGAATAAGAGAAAAATCAGAAACAATACTTTGACAAATAAAATCCCTTTCTGTTTATGTGTGTATAATAGTGTGTATGTGTGACACTGATGTGAAAATGCTTAAACTGTCTCCACTCTGACCTGTCCAACTACTGTTTTTCCTCACTCAAAAAAACCATTCAGGAATCAATAAGAGAATTGATGAGGAATTAGACTGATAAGCAGAATGGACCATGGCATTGATATTGATCAGATCCTATCAGTTCCACCCCTGGTGCAGATATCTGTTCTGTCCATAAGGCTCCATCTTTAATGCACATCTGTATGTTTGATGTTTATGTGTTAATAATTTAATGTGTCTCCGAGAGAAAGTACATTGTGTGTGTTATTTTCTGTTTGTTTTTGTTTTTTTTTTCAAAATACAACTTGGTTAAATTATTTCATTGTGTGTATTAGTTTTTCAACATTTTGAGCACATTTCAACAATATCGCCATAATAGTAAGTAAGCAAGTAAGTTTATATATACATAGCGCTTTTCACCGATAAAAATCACAAAGTGCTGTACATAAAACAACATAAGAATAATTTCATAAAAGAAAATAAAAAGGATGAATCTATCAACCAAAACCTTTCCTAAATAAAAACGTCGAGTTGCTTTTCAAAAGAGTCCATGGAGTTATCAACCACACGGAGGGACGGGGTCAGGTCATTCCAGAGTCTGGGGGGGCTACAGCCTGAAAGGACAGGTCTGCCCGGGTTTTAAAACCAGTCTGTGGGACCTACAGGAGGCTCTGGCCTGAAGACCTAAGGGTGCATCCTGAGGAGGAGGGGCACAACCAGTTGGCAATATAATGGAGGGCCTGACCATTCAGCACTCAGAAAGTCACGACTAAAATTTTAAAATCAATAGGAGATTTGATTGGAAGCCAGTGAAGAGCTGACAGAACAGGGCTGATGTGGGCTGTTCTGGGCTTACCTGTCAAAAGTCTAGCAGCAGAATTGTGTACCATCTGAAGTCTGTTGAGAGTTGTCTTATTGAAACAAGTGAACAGAGAATTGCAGCAGTCAATACGAGACGAGATGAAGGTGTGAATGATTGTTTCTAGATCTGGGCCCGTATTCCTAAAGATTCTTAGCGCAAAGAGTCGCTCCTAGTGCCCAAATTCTAAGAAAATTCTTAGAATCATGATGCTTTCTTAGAATTTCCCCTAAAAATGAAGAGTAGATCCTAGTAAAGATAAAAGCTATTCCTAAAGAATCCTAGCCCTTAAGATAGTTCCTAAGGCAAGATCTGTTCAGAGCAGGGAAGAGGACTTTTAAGGGGCTTAGGAGTTCCCTAAGCAGAGGACAAACTGGCTGATGGAAGAGGCAGGAGGGATATTCTCCAAACACTGGATGACAGTGAATTAATTAAATGCTACAGATTGGATCATACAGGAATCATGTTTGTGGTTGATCTCATTACAGATGCACTTACTTCTCCAACCCAACGCCACAATGCAATACTACCCCAAATGAAAGTCATCACAATACTGAGGTATTTGGCAACAGGGAAAATGCAACAATGCAGCAGCGATGACCTGGGTCTGTCCCAACCCTCCATCAGCAGGGTCACAACCTCCTGAGGCCGGTCAACAATCACAGACATTGATGAAAGTTGAGCCATTTTACCCTCGTTAATAGCAATTTGAGTTGAAATATTGAAAGTTGAAAGTGCAAAAATTACCAGCATGCCAATTAATATGAGCAAATAAATATAACTATCACTAGGTGAATACTGTGCAAGTGGGCCTGAGTTTTTTCACACATTTTGTGGGATAATTTTAAAGTATAACTTACTATTCATTTAACAGATATTTTCTTTTATATGAAATATTATTTACAATCACACAGTCTTTATAAGATTAGATTCTGTGATTAAGTTTATCAATTTGAGGGTCCATCCCTTACCCATTATCACCAAAAGTATATTTTTTCCAGCTTTTAGGATCAACCAATCACAGCTTTTGAAATGATGACTCATACCTAGCAACGGGGTCAACCACACCTCCTCACTAAGATAGGAAGTTCTGTCCATTCCTTGCTCAGAGTTCTCTGAGAGTGTTCTGGAATCACTCCTAAGCTCAGACTCCTTGCTAGGAATTTTTAGGTTAAGTTAGGAGCTCTGTGAGAGGATTCTCAGAATCTTTAGGAATACGGGCCCAGATTTTGACAACATCCTCCTTACTTTAGAGATATTTCTCAATAACCAATCAAGTTATGAATAATGACAACCGTGACAATGTTGGTCACAATAACTGTGATAAGATTTTTTCATATTGTTACATTCCTATATGATGTTTACATGCACAAACACCAGAAATACTCCCTTAAAACAGACAAATGTGACTTCTCTTTGGTTAAATCCATGTGTAGACAGATTTCGTTGCGTTGCAGTATGGTGTCTGACGCTGTGCACTACATGGGTTTACAGCCTCCGGTTGCTGTAAATCAGAACATTTGCATGACATTCGTACATATTTCTTCAGCGAGAACAGTAGAAGCCCTTCAAGCAACACGCCAGCGCCGTTCCAGACGAGCCTGTCAGACGAGGTGAACTCCAGCTGACAGTCGACTGCCGTATCCCATGAATAAAACATCACATGTGCGTAGAACTCACAGAAATACAAGACGATGAATCATGAGTGTGTGATGCAACGCGGAGGAAGACTCGACTTCGACCAAATATTTCACTGGCAGATGTTGTAGTTTACCAAACCCAAACATTGGTTGTGGTCCAGTTTCTTGCCTGTGTGTGAAAGTCCAAGCCTTCCAGAAGTTTCTCCAGTTTGCTGGTGTTAATCCGCTGCAGTTAAAGCCGTCTAATTGGTCACACATAGGAGGAGTGTGGAGAGTGTAAGCCCTCTGAGCTTGAAGTCAGGGCCTGTGATGTAAGGCAGCAGCTGACTGGAGCTAAATGAGCCTGTTCTCACCCTGCTGACACGGCTGGATCCTCTCCAGATACCACTGGCTGGAACTGGGCTCTGACAGAGACTAATGTCTCAACATTAAGTGTCCTGCACCACTTTACATCTGACCAGACCCTCGGCTTTGTTTCCTCCCTACAGCGATACGCTCTTACATTAGCCCAACGCCTCGCAGCGTCGGGCTACAGCCGCCGACACGTCTCCTGCTTTCATATTCATTGGCTGTAAATATTTTAGGAGTCAGACCAAAGTAAATACCGTCCAATTGAAGGAGGCACAGTCACACATTTGTCAGTGCTTCCTGTGTAATTATTGTTGAGCCGTGGCAGCCAAATTGAGCATTAAGGAAATGCATGAAGGGAAGCTGAGTTTGGGTTTGGTAAACGGAAGCAGGATGGAGAAGGGGGGGTGTGGGGGGGCAGACATTAAGAAGAGAGCCAGACCACAACAATAAAAAAGCACAAAACTGGGTGAGTGTGTAAGGAGGCTTTTGTAGTAAAACCCCAAATGTTCAGGAGATGTCCAAGGCTGTGTTTACTGGGTGAAAAAGGACAGGTAGCTAACGTATCAAACGGAAAATTTTCTGTTATTATGGTTGGGGTCTCAGTGGCAGTTAGGATTATTCTCAAACACTGGAAAAACCTAAAACCTCACAATTTAAAGAATGGGTCAACATGATGATACAGACTGCTTCATATGAATGTGTGCTTCATAAGTTTAATAGGGATGGAACCACAGCACCAGTTTGGAGCCACTCTGGTCTGACAGAACTATGACTGACAGTCAGCAGGATGACAGCTCAACTACTGCCCTCTACTATTTATTTATTTAAATTTTTTTTTTTTGGGGGGGGGGGGACTTCCACGCTTTGTAGCATTTTGGATACTTTTCACATATGTTTCGAAGCCCTCTTTGTTAACATTAGGCAACATTGTATGATTGTTGTGTACTAAGTGAAAACTCTAATAAAAACTTGAATTTTATACAAATGTGTATATATATATATATATATATATATATATATATATATATATATATATATATATATATATATATATATATATATATATATACATAAATGTTCAGAAGATGTTGAAGTGTGGAGGAGGTCTGGAAGAAAAACGGAAGTGTGGACACAATGGACGTAACCACCAAAGACTGTGGGGGGGCACGTACCTTATTGATACTTATACAGACTAACGCCCCACCTTTCAGTGTCAGCCCCCCCCCCCCCCCCCCCCCATTCACTAATGGTAACCTATGGATCAGTAACGCTTATGAGGCAGTTCGGCATTTAGGAAGTATTACCTATGGGATACATGTTTACACTTTACAATAAGGCTCCAAAAAGCATTCACTAATGGTTATCTATGGTTCAATAATGCTTATGAAGCATGCATGTATTAAGGCTTAGGCCAGATTACTGTAATGTTAAGAAAATGTTGAGTTTCAGAGCCTGAGCTCAAGCCCAGTCTCCCAGTTCATCTCACCCACACACAAGCTCCCTGTGCTGGGCCACATGACCGACCAGCCGGGCACCAGAACCGACAACAGCGATGGTGTTGGAACTCAAAACCATCCTAACAGGGCCAGTAATAACATTACATCATGTTTGGCTAAAGAATCTTACCACGGACACATCAGATGGTTAGTTCCTTTTATGGTAACAATGATGTCCCATCACCCCTGTATAAAAACCCTGTCGGGTAAATTAAGGGAGATACTCCCAGACGAGCATTCCTGAGTTCTGTCTTTCTTCTTTATTGTCCACAACAATGGCACGACAACAGCACTGGGAACGAAGTAGCAGACAGTTGGCCTTCTCAACCCCATTAGTAAATGATTACTAGAAACATTATTAATGACTTACTAATATATAAACAATGTGCTAATTAATGCTGAGTAGCACATACATAATGATAACTAATTACATTATTCAACTTTTATTAATGCTTAATATTTTATTAACTAACCTTGAGTAGTAAACATTAATTAACTGCTTATTAATATGTTACTTAATGCTAAGTAATACATATTGATTGTTAATATATTATTAAACAGTTAATTAATGCTTGATAATGTACTAACTAATGTTAATTAAGGGACCCTTATTGTAAAGTGTTACCCACAGTTGTCATAAAACGGTGTCTGGACAAGGCCGTTAGAGTTTAGGAATAAAACTAAAGGAGTCAGAGGAAGCACTATAAAACAAAAACAGAGAAGGTCAAATAAACACATGAACTCCAGTCTCTGTCCATAAACCACTTTCATCCATAATCTTGGTTCATGTTCTTCATTTCTGATCTGATGACTTCAGCTCCATTCATTCTAAGTGTCGCTGCCTTCATACTCAGATCACTCCAATACATTAGAGAGAGTGTGTATCAATCAACCCACTAGAGGGCGCCACTCTGAATTAACATACTGGACGATAACCACGAAGAAGAGTGACACTTTCAGAGACAAAGAAGAAGAAAGTCACTAATAACAAACATGGTGACGACAGATGTTTTACTAATGTTGATATTCAGAAGGGTAGTGGTCATAAATATGTCGGTAGTTTTTCACTAAGTCACAGTCACTTTTTAAAATGTTCCACCACTTCTGAACATTATTCTCTTCAAATCTTATATAGAAATACAGACATAATGAAGACAGAGGACGGACAGAACATGCGTCCATATACGTATGAGTATTTACCGTGGAACATGCATGGACCTTCACCTGTCTATATCTGGTTCCGTCCTCTGAAAGTTGACGCTGCAGTTTTCCAGCGGGCGTTGGAAACAGTGGCAGAATGTGAAGACAACACAGTGTGACTGGGGCCAAAACTACGATCTGTTCCTACAGACACAGATGGTTGAGTTAGGAGGTAGAATCTGTCCAAGGATGGGAGTTAGAATGTGAACGGCAGGAACATTCTGGAAGGATGGAATTGTTGTCACCAATATTCAACAAACTAGTTTCTATCTTTTTACTATTTTCTACCTTCTGTGCCAAACGAATCAACAAAAACAAATTTGTTGTTAAATCCATGTGTGAGACTTTAGAAAATATGACATATTCACTGTATGTTTAATGTTCTCTCAGGTATAAGTACAGGGTTCATCATGTGTGATTAGTTTGATCCGATTCATTTAATTTTCACTATGTTTGTAGATTTTATTACTTGACATGAATTGGAGGTGTGACAGCCAGTCTTCTACAGGTGAAAATGTGTTGTTCATTCATCATGTTTATGTTGTACACTCAGTTTCCTGAAGTTATGTTCGTTTGTTGAATCTGATACAACAGCATCAAAAGAAAAGTTCCAATAAGAATGTTCACACATGAAGCCCCATATCAACTACGTTCATCATTAATAATCAGACTTTAAAGGCAGGGATGAGACGCACTGGAGCAGGAAAAAGTGGATTTACTGGCCGATTTCACCAATAAACTCTGAGGAATTAATGAATAAATGAAGAACTATGTTAAATCCAGGAGAAGGAGAACTCAACTCATCCAATCACAGTCCATATCAGACTTCTATCAGTGATCAGCAGGAACCAGACTGATATCTGGAACCATTTACATGTTCTAAACCATCAACAGACGGACCAGTAGAAGGAAAGGAAAAGATAGAATATTTGAAAAATCCGTCAAAAATCTAAATTTCTCAAAACAGTGAACAAACTTTGTTGACATTATACGATGGAAGATACATAAACATTTTTAAATGAATCCAATCAGTAATTTGGGCGATCGATCAGTGAGATAAAAGCAGTTGAGCTGGTTTGGGTCTAGTTCTGGTTCT